>NW_016107364.1:5331008-5350665 GCF_001604975.1 Cebus imitator | reverse complement strand
TGGGTTCAGGCAATTCTCCTGCCTCAGCCTCCTGAGTAGCTGGGATTACAGGCACGTGCCACCATGCCCAGCTAATTTTTTGTAGTTTTAGTAGAGACGGGGTTTCACCATGTTGACGAGGATGGTCTCGATCTGTTGACCTCGTGATCCACCCGCCTCGGCCTCCCAAAGTGCTGGGATTACAGGCGTGAGCCACTGCGCCCGGCCTTTCATTTTTAAAATATGTAGTAGTGGTAGCTAATATTTAAAAGAAATAAGGGTGCTATCAGAAATGGATCTCACCATGGCAACATTGTATGCACTGACGCTGGTTAAGATGGTGTTGCTATCATCCGGGGAGAGATGACAGCAGCCTGAGCGGAGATGGTGGCAGTGGGGGGGTGGGGTAGGTGTGCTTAGATGGTGGGAACAGAACCCATAGGATTTGTCCCTGGATTAGCTGGGGACAATGGTGGTGAGGAAATAAGTCCCTTCAACCCCCACCTCCCCCGCCCCAAAGCCAACCCAGGGCTCACTTAAGTTGCTTCTGAATTAAGTGACCTGAAGAGAAGGGAGGGGCATTGACTAACACATGAAACGTTGGAGGATGAAATTTTGGAGGAGATACTTGGGTTTGGATGTGATTTAAAGGCACCTGTGAGGCATCCCAGCGGGCAAGGCTGCTGTTTGTGGTTGTGCGTCTGAGAACTCGGGCAGAACTTGGCTAGGAGAGGGAGGGATGCCTCAGTTACCAGCATCCGCAGAAAGAAGAGCCCCTTTGAGGAGCATCCAGTTACATGTAGAAGGTTTCATTCACGGATCAACAGAGAAATAAGAAAAATGAGTGGCCAGGAGCTGTGACTCATGCCTGTAATCCCAGCACTTTCAGAGGCTGAGGCGGGTGGATCACTTGAGGTCAGGAGTTTGAGGTCAGCCTGGGCAACATGGGGAAACCCTATCTCTACTAAAAATAGAAAACATAGCTGGGTATGGTGGTGCTCGCCTGTAGTTCCAGCTACTCAGGAGGCTAAGACAGAGTCGCTTGAACCTGGGAGACAGAGGTTATAGTGGACTGAGATTGAGCCACTGCACTCTAGCCTGGGCAACGGAGCCCAACTCTGTCTCAAACACACACACACACACACACACACACACACACAAAGTTAACATCATTTATTAAGATTTAATAAAATTAATTTTGTACAGTTAAGAAGTTTCATGAATTCCAGATCAAGGCCTTCCTAAATATTTGTTATAAAAATGTCACGGCAAAATACAAACCTTATATTCCTATTTTGGCTTTCTCGTTTTATAAGAAGGTGCCCAGAATCAGAGGCTCGTGATCAACGCCACCTGCTGCCTGTAACGGGCTGCCCATCTTCATGAGGCCGATGACAGCCTGGCAGCTGCTTCCTGACCCTCCGGCCCCCAACCTGTGGCTCCCTGGGGCTTTCTGGGGCCCAGGAGCTGAAGGTGAATTGGATGAGTTCTTCAGGACATGTTTTCCCCCAGTATTCTCTGCCTCTGCCTCTCCCTCTGCTCCCCACTCCTCCTCTTGCCTGCTGCTGTCCTAAGTCAAGCCACACCGTCTCTCCTCTAGACCCTAATGTACCTTTGTATTTCACCCACTCCTCCCAGCAGTCCTGAGTGAGTGCATCGTGTGAGCTTTTGCAGCACTGTGTTCTTCGCTGACTTAGGACCATACACACTCACCCCCAATGCCGCCCCTTACCTTGCACTGGGAGCTCCGCCCAGGGTCTCCGGCTCCACTCCCACCTCACTCACGCCCTCTCCCTGAGGGGCCCAAGCCCTTCGCACTCACCTTTCTGGGCTGTAGTGGCTTCTGCACTTGCTGCTCCTCACCTTGGAGGCTTTCTGCAGACCCAGAGCCCCGGCTGACTCACACTTGTCACTCATATTTCAGGCCAGACACCGTGGCCCCAAGAACCTTTCCCAGATCCCCGGCCTGAGATGCTATATCCCCACCTGCCCTTCACTGTCATATCCCTGAGGACTTATTTCCTGCAGCCGTTATAGACAGATGGACTTACCTGCCCTCGGTTGTTTACTTACTTGTTCTTCGCCTGCTGTGATCCCAGCACCGTGGAAGCAGGAGGGGCCTTGTGATGCTTGTTCACAGCGGGATCTCTGATGTGTAGCAGAGTGTCTCGCGTGCAGCCAGTGATTCATATTTGTTGAATCAATAAACAAGTGAAGAATAAATGAGACAGCGTGGACACAGAGTTCTAGGTTTCTGGTGTTACTACGTGTTAACATTATGCCTTGAGAAAGTCATTTCACACCTCTGGGTCTCAGTTTCCTTCTCTGTGAAACGTGAGCATGTGTACTCTCACTTGGCAAACAGTGGCTATTCAATGAGTGGAAGCACTTAGGGTGAACAAACACTGCATATTGTTCGAAGGCTTTTGTGCTGTCACTGAGGCCAAGGACACAGATGTGAGCACTCGTCACAGTCCAGACCTGATGGATGGGTAACTCGTGTGTATACTTTTAAGTCAGTAGTTAGGTGACATGTAACTCACACCTTTTCAAAAGCATTTTTTGCGATAGGGCTGATGACTGCACACCATCAGACATGTTGTCTAAATTTGACTACATTCTTTTTTCTTTCTGTTCATGGTATATGTTATTGATTTATTAAATTAAAAAATGACTATTAAATGTAAAAACATAATTTATTACATTGAATTTGTTACATTAAAAAATGCATAAATTTCTGCTCCTTTCCAGGTATAATGCTAGACATGGAAATACAGGGGTGAAAAACAACAACATGCATTGGCCTTGCTTTCAGGAAGTTCCGGGTACTGGTGGGGATGGCCGTGAATGAAGAACCGCATGTGAGAGGCAGTCAAGGAGAGTAGAGGGGACATGAGAGAATCAGAGAGGGGTCCTGAGAGGTGAGGGCTGCAGAGATGCAGGTGACTCTGAAGACACGTCCTTTCTACTGGGAGCAAAAGATGAGTGGGGCAGCAGGCAAGGGTGTGTGGGAGGACAGGAGAGGAGACGGAAGGAAGGGTCTTGGAGACCAAGGAGGAAGAGAGAGTGGGTGAGAATGAAGACACCTTTAGGGGCTAGGAGTTGCCATCAGGATTTTAGATGTTATGTTAGGGGACACAGGGGTTTAGAATGGGGAGTGACATGACATCATAGAAAACAGCATGAAAATGCTCTGCCCCAGCAATGAGGCTATGTCCATTGTCCCCACCCTGCATCCACCAGATTACTTCTTACGCCAAAGGAGATTATTGCAGATTTTCCTTGATGACCTAGTTCTGTAATTGCTCAGTCAGCTCCTGTGACTGCTGTCATTGTATCTGCAGCAGTTCCGAGGCATATGGGGGGTCTTGGTCTGGGGACATCAGGTCATTGAGGCACTGAGACGCCATCCTAGTGGGCTCACTCTTCCTTTAGTCCTTTGCACTAAAATGCCCTGTTTTTGAATTCAAATTTACTTCCTCTTGGTGGTCAGATGTAAGCATTATGTAACTCATGGTTGTAAAAAATGTCTGTGCAGGCACCAATCTTCTACAGAGTTGGACTTTATACACCATAGGATAGAGTTTCTTTTTTCAGAAATTTAAAACACTGTTTGATTAAGAAGAACAGATATTCTAACGGTCATAAGTTGCTTAGCAGTGAGGATACATTGGGACAAATGCTTCATTAGACAATTTCATCACTGTAGAAACATCACAGAGTGCACTTACACACATCTAGATGGTATAGCCTACTACACACCTGGGCTGCCTGGTGTAGCCGATTGCTCCTTGGCTACAAACCTATATAGCATGTACTGTGCCGAATACTGTAGGCAATTGCCATGCAGTGATATTTGTGTATCTAAATATATTTAATCGTAGAAAAGGCTTAGTAAGAACAGAGGATTGAATATCTATCTATCTATCTATCTCTATCTATCCATCTATCTATCTATCTATCTATCTATCTATCATCTATCTATCTATTTAATGGTACACTTGTCTAGGGCACTTACCATAAATGGCGCTTGCAGGACTGCAAACTGCTCTGGGTGGGCATTCAATGAATGAGTGAAGAGTGAATGTGAAGGCCTAGGATACTATCGTGTACTACTGTAGACACAGGCTACACTGAATTTACTAAACATGTTTTTCTTTCTTCAATAACAGATTAACCTTAGCTTACTGTAACTTTTTTACTTTGTAACCCTTTAAATATTTTCCAATAATTCTGATTATTTTATAATAACACTTAGCTTGAAATAAAAACACATTGCACAGTTGTACAAAAATTTTTCTTTTTATGCTTATTATATAAGCTTTTTTTCTACTAAAATTTAAAAGTCTTTTTTTTGTCTGTTTGTTTACTTTTTACTCTTGTTAATACCAAGACACAAACACACACACATTAACCTAGGCCTGCACAGGGTCAGGGTCATCAAATCAATATCACCCTCCTTCACCGCCACATCTTGTCCCACTGGAAAGTCTTCAGGGGCAATCATGTGCATGGAGCTTCCATCTCTTTTATGACAATTCCTTTTTCTGGAATACCTCCTGAAGGACCAGTCTGAGGTTGTTTTACAGTTAACTTCTTTTTTTTAGAAGCAGAAGTACACTTTAAAATTAAAAGATAATAAAAAGTATCGTGTAGTAATACATAAACCAGTAACACAGTAGTTTATTATCAATAATTATGTACTGTACATAATTGTATGTGCTAGACTTTTATAGGACTGGCAGTGCAGTAGGTGTGTTTACACCAGCACCGCCACAAACACATGTGTAATGCTTTGCACTATGATATGAGGATGGCTATGACATCGCCAGACAGTAGAAATTCTTCAGCTTCATCATAAAGTTATGGGATCTCTATCCTATATGTGGTCCATTGTTGACCAAAATGTTATTATGTAGCACATGGCTGCATTAGACACAATGGCCTTCTCCTCACAGCAACAATGTTCAGTGTTTGCATCAGTATCAGAGGGTGAACATCGGAACCTGCGGATGTTATGTATATCCTCCCCAAGCTTAAAGTAGCTTCCAGAATTCTAAAAGTTTCCAGATTGTCTTCTCCAGGTCATTCATTCACAGTAAATGTGTGTACCCCTAGAATGAGGGGATGTTTCCTTACCTTCTACCTAGTCGGGCAGACCTGCTGCCAGAGCTCCCTTGGCCAGCGACCACCTTAGGAACAGTGCCCATGGCGGTGCTTTCTGAAGCAAATCTGCATTTGTCACCATGAGGTCAGCCTTACATGACTCATTTACAAGGAAATTGAAATAACTTCTCTCTCCTTATGATTCTGTTTTCCTGCTGCTGCTCTGCACAGTCTGTTGATTAAAAGGAGCCTGTCCTGAAAATAAGACTCTAAACCATTTAAAAGCAAAAGGACAAATTAAAAAGAAGTCCTTGTAAAGCCTCTTGAATTAAGCAAATACCTGCTCCATTTTTTATGTTAAGACAGGCAGAATGACTAATTAAATGCGGAGTAGACCAAGACATATTGTAACACCAAATGGCTCCAATGACTGGCTGACAACATTTTCCCATTGTTTCTGTAATCATTAGTGTTAGGAGAATTCCTAATCAATTTTTACCAGCAAATTAAAGTTCAACAGAACACTAATTGCTATTTCCTTCATGAAAAAATGGGGCTACATGTTGTTTTTTCATAGATAAATTGACAGGGACATGGGCTAGATCCAAATGTTAAGACTCGCATTTCAGAACATGTGTTTCATTCAATTCAAATAAATGAGATAAAACTTAGGCTATTCTGTGCTAGTACTATACAAATTGTTGAGGATATGTTACTGAATGAGAAACCACTGTGACTCTCAAGAAAAAGTTTAATACTGGACATAAACAACATGGAATTAACTATAGCATATAGTGAAATACCCTGACGTTGGTATACACAAGAAAGGTGAAGAAGAAATTATTTTCTTCATCTGAGCTCAAAACCTTTGGTCTGAACTTGTAAGGTTGCACAGAAGTCACCAGGACTTGAAGATCATTACAGGTAAAGGGAACGACGTGAGTAGCTGTGGGACACACAGGTGCTGCATGGCTGTTGACCACCCATTAGGGGAGTAACATCCAAGTCATGTGGCTTTTGCAATAAAAACAAAGGCTGAGTTCAGATGTGACCTTCTTACCTAGGTCATGGGTTGCCCGGGCTCCTGTAGAGAAAGCAGCAGCATGGAAAGATGATGACAGAAAGGGTGGGCTAGTCCTGCCCCTTTCTTAACCGGGACAACTCCCATCAGAGTAAAGGGTTTTCTGTTCTGCATGTAAAGATTCTGGAAAAGGTGCATGCTATAAAATATCGTTTGAAGAAAGGATTCCACTGTTAATAAAACCACTGATTTAGGGAAAGTCAGTATTTTCTAGATCTGGACAAAATGAATAAAAATGACTTTTTCTGTGACCTGGCCATCATTTCCTCCATGACAGCGGAGGTGAGGGAATGACAAAATATGAGCCTGCCCTGACACACAGAGGGAGAATTCTGTGACTAATGATTACAAATGGCAGCTTCGATGCCCCGCAACTTTACAATCTCAGAAAGGGCAACCCGGCTAAATTTGGTCCTGAGACTTTGCTAGTCTTATATTTCAGGCAGCAAATTGGAGTGCAGAAAACAAGACAAAGGCAGAAAATATGTGTTTTGGATTTTTGGTAGAGGCAGATTTAGTTTTCTGGCATCTTTTGTTGGTTTAATAGCCCTGTTTATCACTGAATATTTAAATTGATGCTTTACCTCCCTGAGTAGGTGTGTGAATCTGTGGTCTGAGGACAAGCTGTGGTCTTTGACTTAATTATAACAGATTCAAGAGGTGATGGACTCTGGCTTGTAGTACAGCATAAAGACAGTATGATGTAGCCAGGGAAGCAGAGTGGAGGGATTCACAGCAAAGGTGCTGGAATCAGGTAGGCCTGGCTGTGGGTCTGATTCTGCCTTGTGTTCACAGCACTCTCTAACTGGTGAGCAATTTCAGAGGTCACCGTGAAGCATGGGCTACCTTGCTTGCCTCATTGGGATGCCTTAAGCATTAAGTGAGACAATAGAAGAACTGAGCTTATCTCAGAACCTTGGCTTTCAGCAAACCCATGTCAAGGGTCACCACGTGGTTTCTATGGCCCAGAAGAGTGGGCACCAGTGTGAAATAAAGCATAAGGCATTTTTGATTAATTAACAGCAAGATGATATAAAGAATGTTAGTATACCCTTTAGAACCACTTTATGCTTGATTGTCTTTTTTTTTTTTTTTTTTTTCAGCAAATATTCAGTACTCCTCCATGTGGGAGAAGCAGGTTTTCTTGCCTCAGTGATGTTGGCCTAACATGCAACCTGCACTAGAATGTGAATGGATGTGACAGTGGGGCGCAGGGTGGGTGCCCTAAATGTGCTTGTGTGATTTGGTTTGGTCTTCTGTGCTCTTGTTCTCTGTGTGAGAAGAGGATGTCCTAGGTACCCACTTCATATTTGCCCTGGATCTAGGGACATCATATACATGCAATAGACCTGAATCCTGCCTGTATTGTGGATCATGGCTTCCAGATGAACCACAAAGCCACAGGTGAGAAATAAAAGCCTTTGTTGCTGTGAACCACTGAGACTTTGTGGGCTGTTTGTTAGTGCAGCCAAGTTGCTTAATACACTACATATATATATATATTTTTTTTCATATATCTTTTATGACATCAAATAGAAAGAAACGTTTAGGGTGGAAAAGCCTTAAGAAAAGCATGATAAGCCATGAATCCTTGAAATCTGACTCGTCAAAATTCTAGTCATCTCCCAGTATGGAGTAAGGCCATGAGTCTGCCAGCCTGAAGATTTTCTGAGCTCATTTAAAAGCAGACATTTCCACTGACCCAGGAAAAAACTCACTAAAAGTTGCATGTTAGGGGACTGGAGGAACTCAGGGGAAAGCCACCTTCTTCCATTTTCATCCACAAATTCTTGTGGGACACAGGAGAAGGATTTGGATATTGAAATATCTGTTCCTAAAATAAAAGAGCAATATCTACACCTTGACTTGTGGTTTTAAAAACATAGCCTCATATTCAAAGTCTTTGTCTCTGGGTTCATGTTTTTACACATTTTTTTTCCTGTTTCTATATATGTTTCTTATTTTCCTATATGAAAATTCACTATAGTTTTAATATGACCTGCTATTTATTGAATACAGAATTATACTGCCTTTAAATTTGTTATAGCACATGAATAGAACATTCAATTTGTTCCATCTAGAAACAAAGATGATATTAAATGTGGATCAAGTCACTATCCTCAGTTTATTTTGTTTCCTTCTCTGTGAGTACAGGAATAAATTTTTTAAAACTGTATTTATCTTGATCTTTTATATCACATTCCCATTTTTCTATTTAGAGATTGCTACATCACTCATTCTGTAACATTGTATCTAAAATTTGAGTCTGGCTGTAGCTTTCAGAGACTCATGAATTTGTTGCATGTCCCAGCATGTGCTTGAAGTGAATGCAGAAAGCATTCTTATGCTCTTCATATATTTCTTGAGGATCCACCATGTATGAAATTATAACAAGGCATTGGACAGTGGTAAGCCAAGTCAAAGGAATGCTTTCTCCCCATCTGTTTTGGATGAAAAATCTTAGAGTAGTTATGTACTAGGCTACAAATTGGAGCACCATTGTTAAATCCCTTTAAAATGCATAGGATGAGCAAACTCTATTATAAAGTCAGGTTGCATTTTTTATTCTGGCACTAATAATTCTGTTTCCGTTTTCTAATTATTAGAAATTAGAGCTCTTTTTTTGGCAAACATCTTAGTTATGTGAATTTTTCATCTAGACAAGTAAATAGCAATTCAATAGCAAAAAAGAAATAGGATTATAGGAATCTAATTTTGGAGGCAAGTATGTAAAAGAATTGTTCTTAAAATACTGGATGAAATGCAACTCTCCCAAAGATAAAAGGAATTGTAAAAAAACAGAGAAGCTCACATTCCCAACATGCGGCTATGTGGCTTGTTGAAAGTGATCAGTGAGCAATCTGTGCCCAAATGCTACTAATAGTGCTTAGACTTCGAGTGCATACTAATGAGAATGTGCTGGCACACAGCGTCTTGATTCATTTGACCTTTGAGAATGGAAAGTTGGCATAACTTTTGAACCAGAGAAAATCATTTCACATATCTTCCATTTTAATTGTCTTTGTGAACACATTTTAACAAGTGCATCAGTGTGCAGAAATAGATTCTCTTTTATAACAATGTACCCCTTAGACATTTTGGTGTGCTGGTCTGTCGGCTAGTTCCAAGGTAATGTCCTCTTCTGAAATGTCACAGTAATGCTCTTCAGAATAAGATCTAATAGGTATAAATCAATTTTTGATGTTCAAAGTGATCTCAAACCCATTCACTCAATTGATCTCTGCAGCTAGCCGGCCTTACCTCATTCAGAAATGTAGACTGCACATTTCCTATGTGCAGGTTGAGGTAATCAAAAGGACAAATGATATAAATACAAATACAATCTACAATAAAACATTATAAAAAGAAGCAATCAGCCCTTACAGAACTTTCAGCTTCATAAGTCAAAACTTACAATCTAGTATAGGATTGACAGAAACCATAGAAGTCAATAAATTTACTTAAATTACTCAAGATCAAATAAGGTGTTAATGTTAAAAGGTTAAAACATTGAATTCTGATTTAGCATTTGCACTAACAGTGTGATTTCAAAATCGTGTCTTTTTAAATACAAAGTGCTTATTTTGAAGAATATATTTTTGGAAATGTAATGAAGAGGAAATGAGCATGTTTTCAATAACATTCAGTTATTGGGGTGGGAGGAGAAAGTTTTTAAACAACCCATTTGTCAATGAAACTTTAGGAACCAAAAGCAAAAGCAAGAGCGTAGAAGTGAAGCTCTGTCTTTTCCTGGATCAGAAGGGAGGGTGATCCACACCAGGGATCTTTAATGGGGGATAACGTCATTGTGGCTCTTGCCAAGGGATTGGGGTGCAGTTCCATAGTGTCTCCTCTGTCTGTCCCACCCCTTCAGGTAATAGTTAGGGCTCAAATTCTGGATTTGAAGGCTGAGTCAACACCTAGGGTTTGGCATATTAGGGAAATGTCTTAAGCTCTTCAAGCTCTTCTTTTATTTATTACTTTCTGATTTTTTTCACCAGATGCTAGAAAGGAACAAAGTGAAACAAGCCAATGATTCAATCTTGTCATGATTGAAGGAACAATAATCTAGAAACTAGTAAGGCTTGTGGGCATTTTCGAATCTCTTGCAAACACAACAGATTAGAACAAAGTCAAATATTCAGTTATCCAAGAATGCAGGTGACCGTGGCCCTATAGTTTTACAATTAATTTAAATTGCCTTGAATAGTAAGCATAGTTTAATTGATTGACATGAATTTTTTGAACAAAGACGGTGAAGAATAGCCAACCTTGGCCAAAGGTTATGACTCAAACCTTAATTTTCTTGTAGAAATACCATGGAAGATTCCATCTAATTTCTGCCACCTAAGTAGCATATTACTGAATCATTCATGAGAGGATGAGAAACATATTTATGGCTGGTAGTAGGAAAATGAATTAGGTTCAATATCCAGTCACAGTGGGTTTTCGATGATTTTTATCTTTATGCTTTCTCTATGGTATCAGGTTTTATAGTGGGGAAAAAAAGAATCTCTAAAAATACAAAAAGCTTAGTTGTTTTTGTATCCTTCTATAGGTTTGCAAGGTCTAATCCAACCTCAATCTTTTGTGCAATCCATCATTAATGTCTATACTAGGGGCGTCCAAACTTTTGGCCTCCCTGGGCCACACTGGAAGAAGAATTGTCTTGGGCCACACATAAAAGACGCTAACACTAATGATAGCTGAAGAGGTTTTAAAAAATCACACACCAAAAAATCTCATAATGTTTTAAGAAAATTTACAAATTTGTCTTGGGCTGCATTCAACGCCGTCCTGGGCTGCAGTTGGATATGTTTGGTCTATACCTTGTTCAAAGCAGCAGAGGCAGCTTGGTCAAATGGCTCCCCAGCAAATGCATTGCCATTGTTTCTCTGTGATGTCTTTCCTCTCAGACTTCTTGCTGCCATGAGAAAGCAACTGTGTTCCTCTTGTCTACCATGGCATCAGCAGCATGGCCTGATGCTTAGAACAAGGACCTGAGTACAAGCTATTACTGAATACTTTTTTTTCTACTACGATCCTACAAACAATTTTCATTTTTCTTAATTCCTATTCTCTTAATTTCCTGCAGATATTCCCTCCACCTATTATAACTTTGATATGCTGATGTGTTTCAGGCCATGAGACTGGTGAGGGACCAACACACCTGCTGTTATTCTGAGTTTCTTTGTCTCTCCTTTCCTCTTAGAAGTCTTTTCTTCTTTTTGCAGCTCACCTATTGTATAGGCAAATACAAATTTTAAAATAGGAGAATTAATTCTTCCTTATTGAAAACAAAGGAAGAGACTTAGCTCCTCCTTTGTGTTAGACCATTGACTTTAGAAAACTTGTACATTCTTTTTATGTCTCTTGGAAATTCATGTAAATCTTTTAAAAGGCTAAAGAAGCCTTTTGCCAGTTTTAGGGCCTGGGAATATTTTTCTCAGGGGAGTGGGGAGCATCCCTTTGTAATATGATCCTGAAGGAAGATAGCTCTTGTCTCCCAGTGTCTTTGGGAGGGTGAAATCTTCACTTAGGGGGATGCCTTGCTCCAAAACTTCCTCTTCTTATAAAGATATGAGATTTGTTTTCCCCTTGGCAGTAAGCAGTTAGCTCACAAGATCATCTCAAGTAGATTCATCCCAATTGAATCTAGGATGAGCTATTTGTGGTAAGTGCTGTCTAGTTTTCTTACTTGAAGACTAGTTACTGCTTATCTTGAGAGCATGTATGGAATGGGTTGTGTCTGCTTAGTTACGTAAAAGGGTGAAATTTCCTTCTGTCATTGCAGTCTCTTAGAAAATTGCCTGTGATGCACATTGCATTCTAGTTAGATGGTGATTAAATGACGAAGTTATTTTCTTTCTTTTCCACCTTTGTTGAGAGGGTTTTTGGTTTGAGAGGACATTTTCCTTGTAATTATGTTTCCCCAACAATGCTGTGTCATCAAGTCTATCAGCAATATGCTAGCTGCCATCTTCTTAATGCCTGATACATACTGTATGTAAATATCTGACTTGATTCTTACAACTTATTGAAGCACATTTTTATAAACCGCCATCGTACAGTTGAGGAAACTGGGACATAAAAACCTAAAGTTTGTCTAAAGCAACTGGCTTTACTTGGCAAAGCCAGTATTTCAAATCCAGGTCTGCAGACTATAAACTGTGTCCTTTTCATTACTGAATTTGATTGCCTCTTAGCAATTCTCTTTCTTGAATCTTTAGTGCCTGCCTCGAAAATGTCAAAGGCCAAAGACCAGGCTGTGAGGTGGAGATCACCGCGGCTTCTGAGGCCTTTATTGAGATCTTCCTGAACAGGTGATGATGACTAGCAGTTGGGGGATGGGAGCAGTGGTCATGATTAGTTATCAGGCATCATGATGAACAATTTATAAAATATTAATTCTCATATTAGACTGATGAGGACACTAATATTAACTTTATTTATTTATTTATTTATTATATTTATTTTTAGGAGATGGACTCTCTCTCTGTTGCCCAGGCTGGAGTGCAGTAGTAGTATTCACATGCATGATCTCACGACTGATCAGCACAGGAGTTTTGATTTGCTCCATTTTCATCCTCAAACAGTTCATCCCTCCTTAGGCAGCCTACTGGTCCCCTACTGCTGGGAAATCACTGTGTTGATGCTAAATAGTGCCGACAGCTCAGCCACGTAGCTCACTACAGCTCACAACTCCTGGACTCAAGAAATTCTCCTGCCTCAGCCTCCCAAGCAGCTGGGATTACAGGCACATACCACCACACCCAGTGTGTTTTAAAAAAAGATTTTAGTTTTTTTCCCCCCATTTTAAATATTAAGGAGTTTAGAACATTTGTATAGAACTTGCTATAGGCTGAATAACTAATATGTAGCAGCTAACCTGTATGTTTTTAAGGCTATTACAAAAGGCAGTAACAATATTTCTTACCTTATCATAAGAATCACATCAGTAATAGTTGAAAACACGGATTATCAGGTCCTTTCATTCAAGAGCCTTGCTTGGAATTTTCCACGAATGTCCTTTGTGAATCTTATGAGAAGTTAACTATGAGCATGAAGGAATCCAGAAAATAGTGTCTCAAATTATGCTACATTTGTTGATTACTTCAAGCTGAAGGCATTTGGAAAACAGCAAGTGCACAGAGGGGCTTTTTTTGAATTTCCTGCATCTGATTAAAGGCAGATTCTTTAGAAGGAAGTCAATTGTCCTGAAAACACTCCCTGGGCATGTTTATTGAGGAAGAGTTACATGCATCAAGAATCATAGTCTGACTTATAAAAGACTGGAAATTGACATCTCAACCAGACAGGGTAGTACCTATTCTTTTGAGGACTGCTTTTTGTTTAAAAAAATTTAGACCATTTACTCTCCCTAGGTTGCCTCCATTTTCCTCTCCTTTATGAAGAAGGTTATATAAGCTTCCAAATCTCATTGAGTTATTTGCTATTTCTTATCTTTTATGTGATGCCCCCATGAGTATTAAGATATTTGTATACATTTTTCTCCTGTTGACCTGTCAATTAGTAGTTTATTTCAGGGACCCTTCAGAGGCCAGAAGGGAAGCTTCCTCTCTCTGCCCCTACAGACATTTGCAGTGCAGAATTTTGAATGACAGGTAGCTGATGACAGTGGGATTGTGTAATGTGGGGGTGCACACTGCAGTGTTGAACTGGTTGGTGTTGACTTTCAACTATAATTGTTTGGTAGAGTGATGGTGGTAGAATCATGATTTGGAAATAACAGTGAAAAGGGTAAGGAGTGCTTTGGGCTCCTTCCTTAGGTCATGAGCTGTGACATTGCAGAGGAACTCATATTGGAAAGGGTTGTGAGGAAGGTGGTGCTATCATGGGAAAATTGTGTTGGTTCAGGTTAGAAGATGGTGGGAGGAGAGATTGGCACAGGTTTGGGAAGGAAAGTTTTTTAGATTTTAGGTTTCATTTTTATGTCAGCAATAGAATAGGGGTGGGTGGATGGAGGGGCTGTGGTTAGTGGGCTGAGGTGAATAAATGTATGTGGGAGGTGGGATGGGGAGCCAGAAGTTGGAGAGCTGGGGCCCAGGGTGAGAATTATCCAAGGCAAAGATGTAGGACACAATAGACAGAAAACAGCTGCAAGTGATGGGGAGTGAGGGATGAGGTGGAGGCGGGAAGGGCACGGGAAATGTTGACTCTGCCGACCCAACTTGGCCCCAATTCCAAGGACCAAACAAAAGCAGCCTTCTCATTTATAAGTAACTGGAGCCAAATTAATTAGTAATCAAGACAATTTTAGATCCCAGGGAGAAGGAGCATGCCGTTAAAACAAGAGAAAACAAAACAGTTTAGAATAGACATTGAAGGTATGTTCCAAAAAATTAATAAGAAATAACTAAAATGTTCAATTCCTGAACTGGAGCAAGAGTCTTTCTGAATTTGGAAAGAATAAATTGGCAGTGATTCATAGAACATTAGAACTGAAACGAACCCTGACGATAAGCATCACTTCTAGGCCTCTCGGTTTGTAGGGAAGAAGCTGAGGCCCGGGGTCAGACAGAGGCAGGTTGGACTCCCAGAGTCACACATTTGCTCTGACAGCAAGCTCAGCCCCTGAGGTCCTGCAGGCTGCGATCCCTTCTTGGTTTCCTTCTGTGGCTTGGATGCAGAAGAAGATAAAACAGGATGTGGGCTGTTTTTGTCTTTGTTATGTATAATATTAGCTTAAAAAGTTAAGGGCATTAAGAACTCTACATATTTCTCTGTGCATTCACACCCTAAAAATTCAAATAGCCACGTTTAACATGGCTTTAAGGCAACTTTTCTGCCTTTGTTCCAGATTTTCTTCTCAGTATAAAAGTATTCCTCATTCTTCTGATGGACAATAAGTGAAAGCATTTCACCTGTAAGTGAAACGCCCACGTGTTAAAAATCCCCACCCCAACCCAATCCCTGCTAGGCTTTCTATCCCTTTGCATTTAACTATTTCTTATTCTTTCTACAAGAGGACAGCCAATATTCTTACATCCCCTCTGGCTTCAGCATGAACTTCAGTTCATGGCTTCAGTTATTTGTGGTCACAGGTTAATGCCCCTGCGTAAAACATTTCCTTGCTCTTTTCTATTCAAAAATACTTGGACTATGACTTTAAAGTCATGGAAGAAAATCTGCAGCAGAATATAAAATGGAATACGGTATTCAAATGTCCAGTGAGCTGAAGTACAGTATTTGCAGTCAGGGCATGGGAAAATCTCTGGATTGATTAAAATGTAGACTAAGCAGCTGGCATCAGATTCTTTATTTACTCTGAAGGAAGGCAGTGGAATAAAAAAGATTAGGATTTTCTACATGCATACAGAATACAGGTCCATGATTTGCCTAAGGAGAGTAGGACATAAGAACTGGTTTTCTTGATGATAATTGCGCAAGATGGTATGAAAATTGCTAATAGTTTCATTAGCTCCAAGAGATGATAGTATTACAAGCATTCTAATAGAAATGCAAACTTTGGAATTAGCTTGGCTTTTCATTTTATCTGGGTCATTTTTTAGCCTGGCAGACTTGTTCTATTCACTTGTTCCTTTACAGAGTCCTTACAATTCTATGCAGTTCTAGAGTCTTGTAATCACATGAGGATACGATTTACTAATATCCTGGGAAGGCTCAGCTGGAAAAGAAGTCAGTGTTGTTTACAGAGCTGATAATTTTCTTGTATAGACTCTGTTTCTCTTCTTTCCGGTGTTTGTCCTTTGACCGTGTATTGTCTACTTTGCAGATGGTATTGAGAGAATGTGAAAGGGTTTGAAATTTCAGCAAGTTTAGTTTGCAAGTTGCTCATGTATTTGGAAAAGAAGTTTGCTTAATCTTGAATCCTTCTCTGTTATTATGATAGGGATTTTTAAAGTGAAAATACCTGCATAATAAATTTAGTTCTCTAAGTGGACATAAAGTGGATTTTACTAGATTGTGAGTACCTTGAGGATAGGGACCCTCTCTTGCTCTTCTATTCTGTGACCACCAGACAATGTCTTTCATGGAATGGGTGCTTACTCAATTTTTTCACAAATTACAGACCTTTGGAAAAGCTCTGAGGGACCAAATTGCCCCTCTGTTGGCTTCCAAATTTCTGAGAACACCCAGGTATTTTGTAATTATAAGATGTTAGAGTATAATTCAATTACACAAAGTCTTTTCCAATTACCTTTGTTATATTTGATAAAATGTTTTATTAGCTAGAGTAGTCCAACTGTTATAGTAAAATATCCCCAAATCGGAGTGGATTAACATAGAAGTTTATTTTTTTTCATGTAACAAGACAATATGGGTATTCAGCAAGTAGCCTTTCACGTGGTGATTCGGGGACCCAAGCACCTTCTACCTGTGGCTCCTCAAGCTCTGGGGCACTGTGTTGACTCTGATGCACTGGATGCAGATGAGAAAAAGGGAGAGAGAGAGGAGGATCACTGTGGGAGGATTTTATGGGTCAGTCCTAAAAGAAGAAACCAGTACTTCTGCCTATAGTCTCTGACTAGAACTGTTACATGGCTATACCTGCCTGTAAGGGACTGGGACGAGCAGGCGAGTTGTGTGCTCAGTAGGAGAAAGAAAATGATAAGTGTCAGCCGTGGTCTACTCTTTTAGCCAGAGCACACGCTTGTCTTCTGACCTCAATAGGATACACTTGCGCCTCCCCAGTGTACACAGCTCCAGATCCCACTCACAGCATCGAGGGCCAAAGCTGGGATCTTCTGATGAGGTGTGGGCCTTTCTTCCACACCCCTGAATATTGGTACATATAGGATGGGAAAACGTTTATTCCGAAAAGGAAAAATAGAATGCATAGAAAAGCCCTAGGCTCCAACCATTCTGCAATCCTCTAAACAGGTGTTATGCAGCCCCTGTCCTGCACAGGAGCAAGATGACTTGTTAAGGCCCTGACTCTGCTCTCTGGGTTGGGGAAGAGCTCTGCCTCTGTCTTGTTTTACGTCCTCTGTTTCTTATTCCCCATGGCCACATCTAAGTGAGGATGGTATGTTCTTGCTAAGATTGTATAGATATTAGGTTGGTGCAAAAGTAATTGCAGTCTTGACCATTAAAAGTAATTACTTTTATACCAGCCCAACAGTACTGGTTCCTTCTGCTCAGGTGAGTTTGGGGGCCTAAAACTTGTTTTATGCACCAAAAGGCAAAACGAGTAAGAACTGAATTTACAGTTTATTGGTCCATAATCTTTCCTCAAAATTCAGTAAGTATCTCATGGATTTGCTTCTAGTTAATTCCCCATGCTTTGATAACCATACCCAGCATTTGTTTCTGCACATAATCACCAAGCCCAATTTGTTCTGTGGCTTTTTTGGCCCCATGACTCAGTGTAATGACAGCTTTATTTGAAATAATAGACTTTGGTGACACCCCTAATCTGACCTTTGCTGAGATCTTTTGTTTCACTGAATAAATTTAGTGGGCCCTTGCGGCTCAAGCCTGGTGTATATCCTAACCCTTTTGCAGGTGGCTTTTCCTACCATGTGGCTCTTTCCTCTGACCTCTGATGGAAAGCCAGCCAACCCTCGCAGGTGCTTGTATCTTTTTGGATTCCTACTAATGTCAGTCAACAGTAATCAACATATCAGAACTCTTTCATCCACTTCCTCTAGAGTAGAGGCTCAGCCAGAATGTGGACTTCCTTCCCAATTACTGCAGGGCTAGAGTTACACAACTGTGCAGTGAGACTGTTCCATAGTGGCCATCTAGGCAGTGCTTCAGAACACAAGGCTCCTGCATATCATGGCTCTGCCACCCTTAGGACTTCAGAGGTTCCCTGCTGGGTCCTCTGTTCGTAAAAGGATGGAGGGTGGAAGATATCTTTGGTATGTTCATATAAGACAGATATGGAAGTGACCTGTGTTTGATTAGCAAAGACTAATGGCTACATCTAACTCTAACGTTCAAAAAGTATTATCAGCCCAAGCGAAAAGGAAACAGGTTTTGTTGAACTCATAGCAACCTCGGCCACAGGTAGCAAAGACATGGACAGGCGGCAATATGTGCTCATGTGAATAGTTCAAAAGCATGTTTAAAGATAAGACAGAGGAACAAGAAGTAGATATTCTCAGAAGGGGCTAAAGAAATATGGAGAGTGAATAGTGGGACATCCCTCATTTAAAGACTTTCTTAAAACCAAATAAAAATTAAAAAGAAAGTGGTGTGTGTCTCTCTCACCTGTCCCTGCTGATGGCCAGACATGGTGGAGTCCTTCAAGGAAGGACTTCAAGTCAGAAGTGGAAAGAAAGTCTTCTAAAGAGACACAGAAACAGAGTGGGCTGATTTTTCTCAAAGTTGAGTCTGCAAACCATATATTAATGCCATTTAGGTTCGTTCCCTTCCTGCAAGGCTATGCATGAGTCATCTTGGTTCATTATTATTTAAAAATAACACAGGGAAGGTGGGAACAATGGAAGGAAACCCATCTCTGGCATTCGAGTCATCCGTTGGGGTTTATCTCAGGCAGGGTGTGGGGTCGACTTCAGAGTTCCTAGCAGCGGGGTTTCTACATTCAGAGAGACACCTGACTGCATGTGAGCACAACTTCTGACCAAACTGGATAAAAATGCTTGGTAGATTTTCACAATTTAACTCTTTAATGCAGTTTACCAAAGCCTTTCTTAAAAGAAATTATTTCTTAATTTTCCCAGGGATTGTTGCAAAAGTATCAACCTCTCTATGCTCAATTTCCTAAGTCAACCACTTTTCAATTTAGTTGTAGCAGAAAAGTAAGAGAAAATGAAGAATCTCTTATTCTGTACTTGGGAACTTAAGCTTATATATGTCGAATCATTACTGGTTTTAGAAATCTCATCAATCTAGAATTTTTTTCTTCCTTTCTTCCTTCTTGCCTTCCTGCTGTCTTTTCTTCTGTCTTCATTTTCTTACTTTCTTTCAAAATTCATGCAGTATTCTGGGTGCAGGACATAAACTGATAAAGAAAAACATATACATCCCTGGAGAGGCAATAATGTAATGTAGTGTGTGCAGTAGAAATACTTATGAGCCACACATGTAATTTTTTTTTTTTTGGATCCGGAGTTTTGCTCTTATTGCCCAGGCTTGAGTGCTGTGGCATGATATCGGCTCACTGCAACCTCTGCCTTCTGGTTTCAAGTGACTCTCCTGCTTCAGCCTCTCGAGTACCTGGGATGACAGGTGCCTGCCACCATGTCTGGCTAATTTTTATATTTTTCATAGAGACGGGGTTTCATCATGTTGGCCAGGCTGGTCTTGAACTCCTGACCTGATGATCCACCCACCTCGGTCTCCCAAAGTGCTGCAATTACAGGCGTGAGCCACCGCACCTGGCCCACACATGTAATTTTAAATTTTCTAATAGCCACATTAAAAAGCTATAAAGAAAAAGGTGAAATTAATTTAAAGCATATATATATGATTTATATATATACATATATATAGATATACATATATACATATATATATATATATATATATATATATATA
>NW_016107364.1:5315239-5330883 GCF_001604975.1 Cebus imitator | reverse complement strand
TGCACATCTCAATTTGACTAGTGGCTAGTCCAAATATCAGGTGTTCAGTAGTTCCATGTGGGTAGTAGATACCACTTTGAAGGGTGCAGGTCTAGTGGAAGATACTGAGAAATAAACAGGCACTTATAGGCAACTGTAAAAAGCACAATTCTATGTGTGTCCATGGGACATAGAGAAGTCACTTAATCCAGATTTAGGAAGTCAGAGAAGGCTGTTGACTGACAGATGAATAGGAGTTATCCTCAAATCAGCTGAGGATTTGATTTCAAATGTTAAGTATTTACTTTCCCTCTTTCTTTAACCCTATCTAAGAACATCTACTTCTTGTTCCTCTCTCTTAGCTTATAAACATGAAACATGCTTTTGAACTGTTCACGTGAGCACATGTTGCCACTTGTCCATGTCTTTGGTTGGTCAAATCAGTGGCACAAAAGGAATGTGCAGGGAAGAAAGAATATTATACAATAACATAGTGGTGGCAGAAAACACTGCCTGATAAATAATAAGAAACTCTGAGTGGTTCCAATTTAGACAGCAAGCGGCAGGACTGGGATAGAAGTGGCTCCTAAAGCCACATCAGGGACTGATGGGTTGATACCGCTCCTTCCTCTGGAAGTTCATTTCTAGATCATTGTTGTAGACTGTTAGAGCAAGAAACACCTGGAAAAGTGAGGCTATCAGTTCTCTCAATGATCAAGGCCAGAGTCGAGGAAGGGCAGCCTATTTAGGACAGTAGATGTTGGGGAGAAATATTTAAGAGGAAAGAAAAAGCAAATGGTACACCACAAATCCAGCTTCTATCTAGTGAGACAATGTTCAAAATTGTTTCTGCATCCACAGTTCATTTCAAAATGAAAAACTGATTTACCCTGCAACCTAGAAGTTACGCTTTGGGGCATTTATCTTGGAGATAAAAATATTTATTTTTATGCGAGAACTTGTGCACAAATGTTCATATCAGCTTTGTTCATCATAGCTGAAACTTGGAAATGACTCACTTGTCCTTCAGTGGGTGGATGGTTAAATGAACTGTGGTACTTGCATACCATGGAATACTATTCAGTAATGAAAAACTCTCCATGCATGCAGTGACTTAGATGAATGGCAAAAAATTTATGCTGAGTAGAAAAAGTCAATCTCAAAAGGAGAAATACTGTCTAATCAGACTGATGTAGCATTCATGAAATAACATGAATTCATGAAATAACAAATAGAGGCAGAGAACATAGTAGTTTCCAGGAGCTAGGGATGGTAGGAGAAGGGGATAAGGGGGGCCATAAACTGGCAAAAAGAGAGTGTCTTGTGATGACAAGCGGGAGTATCTTGATTGTGTTAGTCATTACATGAGGATATGTATATGATAATGTTGCACAGACAAGGCCAGGCATGGTGGCTTATGCCTGTAATCCCAGCACTTTTGGAGGCTGAGGCGGGAAGATCATGAGATCAAGAGATTGAGACCATGCTTACCAACATGTAAACTAAAAATACAAAAATAATTAACCAGGCTTGGTGGCAGGCACCTGTAGTTCCAGCTACTCAGGAGGCTGAGGCAGGAGAATTGCTTGAGCCTGGAGGCGGAGGTTGTAGTGAGCTGAGATTACACCATTGCACTCCAGCCTGGTGACAGATCGAGATTCCGTCTCAAAAAAATTGCCACACATATAAATGAGCACATGTATAGATGGTGAGATCTGAATCAGCTCTGTGGATGGTACCCTCATCAGTTTTTTGACCTTGGTGTTGCACTGTAGTTCTACTAGGTATTTGCTTTGAGGGAAGCTGAGTGCAGAGGGGGCAGAACTTCCTTGCACATTTCTTTACAACCATCTGTGAGTCTATAGAGAAAAATCGAAATAAAAAGTTAAAAAATGGCTTCTGCTGTTGCCCGTATTTGCTTTAAGGAAGATTTAGGAAAATGCCACAGCACTTTTTACACAAGATCTGTAAGTCACTGTGGAGTGTTTCCCTACTTTAACTGTGTTCTTGTCAGGTTATGGCCATCAAAAATATTTATTAAGGACACATAGTAAGTGCTGTACACATACATAAAATATCGAGATCATCTTGCATATTCAGGTCCATGACTATCTGATGATCAAACCCTGCCCTCATCCCCTTTAATCTGAATTATTCAAATGTAGAATTAACTTTTCCTTCTTTTTTTCATCCTCCCTCCTTTTTAAGAATACGATTCCTCTCAGAGTTCCCCAGGATGCAGTTGACTCCTATCCATATAGAGACATCTGACACTCAGTGTCAGATACTTGCATCTTAGTCTATGTATATTGCGTGCGTGTGTGTGTGTGTGTGTGTGTGTGTGTGTGTGTGTGTATGTAAAGTTGTATATATTTATTATTAGATAGTTTGATACAGGCATGCAAAGTGAAATACTCACATAATGGAAAATGGGGGGATCCATCCCCTCAAGAATTTATGCTTTGCCTACCACAATTTTCAAAGATATGATCCAAGAAGTATCTTGTTTGTCTTATTTACCACAGGGTCCCCCATGCTTAAAAATGGCAAGTACATGAATTGCAAGCCATGTACCTGGATTTTCTACCTGACTCTGGAATTTCTGAAGTAGGTGTTAAGTTTTTGGTCTTTGTGGTAGGAAAGTATCTAATACTTGCATCTCAGGACGTTCTCTTCCTAAATCTCTTTTCATGGTTGGTCTAAGAGGTGTGAGGATATAAATGTATACTCGATCTATAGGCTCCGGGTACTGAAAGTTTTAAAATGCAAACAATGTGAGAAAGTACTTAGATTGCTTTCAAATGCGGCTTTCTTCCCTACTCCCACTAAAATCCCCATTGTACATGATGACAAGCCACAGTTTCTTTTACTTAGTCTCTCTGCAGGCTTGGACACAGTGCGATGTTCCTTCCTTCTTGGGACATTTTCTTGGCTTGGCCTCCAGGAACCACAGCTCCCTTGATTTCTTGCTTCCTCTCTGCCTGGTAGCTCTCACTGTTCGGTTTTTGATGACCTTTTCTCCCCTTCCCACTCTGCAAGGATCCGAATTCTCAAGGCAGCCATGCTTGGCCTCCTCTCTAGCTGTGGTCCCAGAACTTAGATGTCCTCTGTCTACTCATGAAACACAAACTTGTATCTCCAGCTCCTTTCCCCCTGCCACCCTCCCTCCCCTCCAGATGTCAGGCTGCCAACTTAGCATCTCACAGCTGACACATCCAGATCACAGCTTGGAATTCATTCTCCACCACCCTCTCCTCCACGATTTGCACCCTCTCCACTTTGTTCCCCCTCAGAAGGCAGTACCACCCTTAATGCAGTTTTCATACCTCGAATCTTGGAGATTATTCTATTTCCCCCGCACAACAGACTCAAGCACCAGTAAATCCTGTTGAAATTACCTTCAAAACATGTTCTAGATCAGACTTCTTTCTGCCATCTACCCAGCAATTACCTTAGATCAAGGTGTGACCCTCCCTTGTTAGAACTCTATAGAGCCTGTGGTATCCTCCTCCTGCTCAAAATCTCCGGTGTCTTTTTCTGACACTTAGGAAAACAAAATTCAAATTCCTCACCGGGGCTTCCAAGGCCCTGTGTGAGCTCATCCTGGCACATCTCTGCGGCTTTCTCTTTTGCCACTGGCACCTCCTCTTGGCCTGCATGGCTCCCTGGGCCTTGCAGGTGCTCCTGGAGTTCCCAGGCATGCTCTTTGCTCAGGGGCTTTGAAATTTTTGTAAACAAGCAGATGGGGCTTTGCTCCTATTTGAATGTTTCATCATTAGTTTGCAGTGGTATTTCTTCACTCTAATGATCTAGAATATTAAACACCCAAGTGCATACAACGGGATTCATCCAAAGGGATTCTTGCTGCTCTCCCGCCCTCTGTCCAGATCAGAAGAGCACATTCTCTGTAAGGCTCTTCCTAACTCTTGGCCTGCTTCCTTGTCCATCTCAGTTCCTTGCCCTACCTGTTAGTCATCTTCATTATAGCTGTCACTCTTCGTCATTCCATTACATAATTTTTGGAGAATTTTTTTCTGTTTCCTGTTTCTCTTCTTGCCACCACTTTTACTTTTTTTATTCTTTTTCTTTCCTTTTTCTTTTTTAAAAAAACTTTAAGCTGATAGTTACCCATACTTTGTTTTTAAAAAATTTAAAAATTCTTAATTTTTGTGGATACATAGTAGTTGTATATATTTATGGGGGTACATGAGATGTTTTGATAGAGGCATGCAAAGTGAAATACTCCTGTAATGGAGAATGGGGTACCCATCCCCTCAAGCATTTATGCTTTGCCTGCCACAATTTCAAAGATGATCCAAGAAGTATCTTATTTGTCTTATTTACCGCAGGGTCCCTTGTGCTTAAAAATGGCAAATGCATGAATTGCAAGCCATGTGCCTGGATTTTCTATCTGAATCTGGAATTTCTGAAGTAGGTGCTAAGTTTTTGGTCTTTGTGGTAGGAAAATAACTTTATCCTATATACATTTGGTTACTTGGCTGGTGTCAATATATTCACTGACGTCTTTAAAGTTTTGTAAACAAGTAGGCCAGTCTTTACTCTTATTTGAATTTGTTCCATCATTAGTTCCCAGTGGCATTTCTTCACTAGAATGAACTAGAATATTAAACATTCAAAATGCATACAAAGAGGTTCAAGATAGAGTTCCTCCTCCAAGAAACTCAAGGTCAAATATGTGGATTGTAAGGTAGTTAGAAATTCTGAAAACCTGCTTTTGGGAGTTTGGAAGAGAGTAAACATGTCCTCCTGCAACTAAGGACAGGTACTTATGGGATTATATATGGAGTAGAAGGCAGAGCTTGGGTGATAGCAAATTTGATGTAGAATATACCAGGAGTTTTCGAGTTGCAGATGTTGGCAGTTTGGCAAGGTCAGGGTACACTCTAATTGCCTCTGGTGTCATCTAATGACGTGACAGCAGATTCGGTATGCATTTTCTTGAATTATAGATGTAACTTTACAGAAAGTAAAATGTAGAAAAGTAATTGGAAGCCTCTCTTTGTTTTCTTAAGAAGCAATCATATCACCTCATTATTTATGGCCCACTGTGTTGCATTCTCATGAGCTGACTATGAAAATGAGTCTCTAGGATGAACACAGAAACTTCACGAATTTCAGCCTAGCTACAAAATTAGTCTTATGTAATCCTCCAACCACCTCCCTCTGCCACTGAGTTCTGA
Source organism: Cebus imitator (assembly GCF_001604975.1). Lineage (NCBI taxonomy): Eukaryota > Metazoa > Chordata > Mammalia > Primates > Cebidae > Cebus > Cebus imitator. The sequence goes on along the minus strand of NW_016107364.1, from coordinate 5,325,703 downwards.
AATAGTGGCGCACAGGGGTGGGTGGTAAAACTGTCTAATGGTTAGCTGCTAGAAGAGACTGATTTGCATTCATTTCTATTTTACTAAATTATTTTGGGAAAAGAGTCTTAATTGACAGCATTACCACAACAGGCCTTACTTTTGGCTGAGTTTAAGAGGCACTCTGGCACCATGCATATCTGTGGCTTTGTGGAATCAGGCTGGGTTCCCCTAAGGTGAGGATGCTCACATTCCCAAGTGACCTGTCTTCTGGTGGACCTTGGGCTGTCTGGACCTGACTGACGTCCTCTCCAGGACACTTTCCTGCCCTGTGGTTTTATTCTTTTAATCATTCACTTGCATCTAATTTTCCCAGTAAATGTGTGCAGTCATATTAACTAGGTAAGTGTGTCTTGTTCCTGGCTAGTTTACTATTGCCAAATACTTCCAAATTGGAGAGGAAACTTGGCTACTTGTGAGTAAGAAGAAAATAACTAGTAAATATGAGCGTACCTATAATAAGAACAGAGTCTCTGTGTGTAAGCAAAGTATTGAAACGTGCACTCATCCACATGTATGCACATACGCTTAGGCACAGATAAATGACTCAATTTTAATCTAGAAATCTGTCTGCTGTAGTTTGAAGAGTAATTCCCAGCTCTCATGAGGGTTTCTCTTAATAGTAAAAAAGGTATGGTTTCAAGCAAACAAAATAAGTTCCTACTTTATACAGTGGAGTAAATAACAACAAAAAGCTTTAACCAAATAAAGTGACAAAAGTACAATTTTGTAGATATCAAAGTGCAAAATCTATTAACATGCTTATATGTAATAATAAAGGATATTTTAAGTAACTTTGGCAGACATAAATTCACACACAATATATTTTGACCTGTTTAACCCATTTATTTCCAAACTAAAGCTTGTTTTCCCCAGGATTAGAAAAGATTTTACTATGAATTCTTCTTGATATATGTCTTCCTTTTATAATTTACTTTTTGCCATACAGTGTTTAAAGTCTGGCTATTAAAATACCACTAAAATATTTTTTTTCCTCTAGAATTGATCTCTCTTACTCCTTAGATAGGTCTTAGGCCAGATTTGCTCCAGGCCAGCATGGGACAACTACATATTTTGCCTCCTACATAAATGAAAAGGTAACGACCATGGCTCTTTAAGGCCTTGTTTCTCAGTGGGTTTTTGTCAATGGAAGTTTCCATCAGTTGCATTGCTTTTCCGTTGCCCTGAAGCTGGGTCTGCAAACATTCTAACAGATGCTTAAATTTCTTATTTGAACCCATACTTTATTTTCTAGGAGGTGTTCTTGACACTGAATTTATAAAGAGTTTTTAGGCCCAGAATATGCTACTGAAAACTCATGTGAGGAGAAGTTATAAGGATTTTTTAAATGATTTTTTTAAAAGTGGATTTATTCAACAAACGTTGATGAGCGCATTATCCTTACAATTTCCTTAATTTCTAGGACTGAATTCTTAGGTCCGGACAATTTTGTCATTGAAATTGCTCTTATTTTTAAGTGACTGCTTCAGAGAACAGTATAAGCTTTACTTTTATTCTGAGCTAATTTGTCCACTTTGTCACCATCTGTAATCTCCAGTGTGTAGCCAGCCATTATGTGATGAGTGACAGAAGAAATGTAAAAAGAGAATTGAAAGGAAACGAACAGTTATTTGATCATTGACTACATTTTTATTCTAACACCTGAATGGAGAAGATGGAAGAAATGGAAGGACTGCATTTATTCTGGGAAAGACTTAGAAGAGTAATTGTCCTTTACATGAAACCCTTTGTTACTTTTATCTTTCTCTTATTGCTGGAAGGTATTTTTATGTGTGATTATCAAAAGTGGTGAAGTATAGGACAATGAAAGGAAATTCATTTTGTAATTGTCCTCTGGAAAATAGCTTTCCTTTTTTTCTTAGCTCACTTGAACTGGAAGAATGAGCAGATATCATAAAGACTGTGAACTCTTCGTGACATAAAATTGCTGTTCTATTATAACTTCCTTTTACAATTTCTTGAAAGTCTAACAGAAAGTTGAAACCTGCATTATAACTATTTACAAATTGAATTGAAACAAAATAAGGAGCCCCGAAATGTGCTCATTAATACTCATTGAAAACTTTAATTTTAATTAAAAATACAACTTTGGTGTTTTTCATTTCATACTCCATTTGCCTGACCTGACACTGTTAAATTAAGTTGTAAGCGTTTCTCTCATAGCACAAATGGGATGTTTTTGCCATTCAGTTTAAAAATATGGTTTCTAATGTCCATTTATTAAACAAATGTTTATTGAGTATCCATAGTGCTTAGGCATGATTTTACATGGTGTGACACTACAGCAAAGAAACAAAGGTCTTGTTTTCCTCTGATGTTAGGTCAGATGGTGGGAGCATGGCATTGATATACATTGTGGGCATGTGAGGCACATTGTGTGTCCAGGTGGAAAAACAGAAACCAACTACGACCACATGAGGAGGCAGGGTATTAGGGGGGTATCCATGGAGATATCTGCACACCCAGGGAGGGCCAGGGGCTTTCTTAAGAAGTGAAAAGGAGTTGATGAGATAAAGGCAAGAAGGGAGAGGACAGACACAATGAGCAAAGCCTAGAGCCTTCCTGCATCTGATGGGCTCCACATTTTTGCAAGAGCATAGGCTGCTAGGGGTGTTAGATGAGGCTGAAGCAGCACAGAGCTGAGATGTGAGGGCCTCCTGCACTGTGCAGAGGGAGCCAGTGATGTGCTGTTCACAAGGGATCATGTTGTTCAGATTGGAGGCTATTAAAATAGAAGCAATGGCAAGGAGGTGAGAAATGATGAGAAGCTGTACTAAGACCCTGATAGTGGGAATGAGAGAGAGAGATTTGAACAACACTGAGAAGGTAAATTGGAATGACCTTGAGACCAAAGGGAAAGAAAGGGAAGAGTCTAGAGTGAGTTAAAGTTTTAACTTGGGTTTTGGTATAGGGTCACTGACAGAGCTATAAAGGATAGGAAGAAAGTGGGCAGGTGGTGAATGGCGTTCAAGAACACTTAATTGATGTTGACTCTGGGGAACAGGACTAGGTAGCCGTATCCATGTGAAGCCCACAATGGGATTTGGATTCGAAATAAAAATTCAGAAACCATCAGCATTTAGGTAGTTAAAATGCCATCAGATGAACTCACCAAGGAGAGTTGTGTAGAGTAAAAGAAGCAATGCTCCTTTCACAAAAACCTCAAAATCTACCAAAAAAGGGGGGAAAAAACAAGCCTGGATGGGATGCTCTGTTTTCTATGATGACAAACTGTAATGTAGGTCAGGAGGCTGGCCTGGTTATCTGAGTCCTCTGCTTTGAGAATCTCCCAAGATTGCAATCAATGGAATCAAGGTGTTAACCAGGGCTATGGTCTCATCAGAGGCTTGACTGGGGAAAATTTTACTTGAATTCATGTGGTTGTTGGCAGCATTCTATTATTTTGCAGGCTGCTGGACTAAGGGCCTCAGTTTCTTGTTGGAAGCCACCTTTAAATCCTAGAGGACACCTGAAGTTCCTTAACATGTGGTATCTCCAACATGGGACCCTCCTTCCTTACAGAAGCAAGGGAGAGAGGACCTCCTGGCAGAATGGGTGTTATAATTGTATGTAATATAATCACATCCACATGCTCACACAGGTCCTGTGACCCTGATGTATTCTATCAGTTATAAGCAAATTAAAAGTTATTTCCACATTCAGCAGGGAGAAAATTATACACCAAAAAGTGTGGACCCTGGGGCCACTTTCATGCCTGTCACTAGGGAGCAGGGAAGATATGACTACAAAGTTTCAAGGAGATCTAGAAGGGTGTGTTATAATAGCTTTCATGGGGTAGGGAGTTGCAAGGAGAAAGATGTGCACTAAATGAGCAATTAGAGGGTCCCTCCCTGATGAGCTTAACTAGAACAACTTTATTGGAGGGGTGGAGGTGAAATTGCATTGCAGCATGTTGAGGTATGGATGGGAAGTGAAGGCTTGCAGAGGACAATTCAATTTCTCTTTCAAAATTTTCTATTTACAGATCAAATGAGTAAGACTAAAATTGTATCAAAATCAGTTTTAAAAATCAATTTTATCTGTTGAAATAAGGAGATTCAGGAAAGCATTAATTTGGAAACATGAAAGCCAATACTTTTGCATTAAAATTACTTACATTATTTAAGGACTTGGCTCTTCAGATTTGAAAAGTTTCTTAGACTGGAGGGATATATGGGTTTTGATCACATGGTCTGCCATTTAATGTTTGTGAGACTCTACAAAACCCGCTGGCCTTTTGGAGCCTTCTTTTCCTTTCCATAAAATACAGAGATACAGTATATTGAAAGGGTCAGAATTTTGAGTCTCCTTCAGTTTCAAAATTTTGCGATGTTGTTGTTCTTTTATAACTTCACATGTTCTTGTTTAGAGAATCAGGGACAAATTTACAATTCTCTAAGAGATTTTCATTCTAGAGAGGTGTGTTTCATAGTACAGTAAAAGCTGGAACACTGCCATAAAGCCGCAGCATCTCCAGTCAGCTGCAGCCTTCACAAAAGCTGAGGATGAGTTTTCTGTGCATTGCCCTCTATGGAGAGTGGATGAAAGCTTTGGGATGCAGCAGTTCTTGTTCAGCCCGGTTACTATGACACACGCCCAATCAAAGCATGCTTTTTTCATATCATGATTCTTTTTTATCAACTGATGGTAAATGGAAGCAATTTCTTCCTAGCCCAAACGGTATTACAAAAACAAAAAAGAACATACAGAAGATGGTTGAGGAACAATAAATGCCAATATTTTCCCTCTTACTGAAATTCTACCTGGCCTCTGGCACCCAATTTTCCCCTTAGGAATCACCAGGTCTATACCTCCACCAGTTTCCTGGGAGGAAAATGGGGAACTAACAAAAGACCAATAATCTTGACTCTCACATACGTTGAGTGGACAGAAGACCTGAATCTCTCTCTCAAGAGTGGCTGTTGATGACCAGTTGACCCCCAGCTAATGTTTAGCCTCCCCTGTGTGGCTGCTGGAGACTTTGCCTGAGATGTTGCACTTTGAGCAGTGACTAGGTTTATAGGAAGACAGCTAGCTCCACGTTACTTTTCAGAACCACGGGAAGGGGACAGGTAAAGTCAGTGGCTCGGTTCCCTCTCCCCTCTGCCAAAGCTGGCTCATGAAGGAAGGTTTTCAAACTATCTGGGTTGGCTTAGGTAGCGCATTGGCTGCTACAGTCTTAGCGGCCTCCTGCCATCCTTCCTGATGAAGTTCAGCACATCCCTCTGCCTCTTCCCTTGGCTCTCCTGTGTTGCTTGCTTAGAATTCCATTTACAAGAGATAGTATGAGTTTAATAGCGCGTTCGTGCCTGTTGCTTATGCCCGCCTCCAGTAAGCCTCTCCCAAAGTGTTACAAGGATCATGTCTGCTATGGACTGAATGCTTGTATGAATCACCAGATTCATACATTGAAGTCCTAATCCCAGTGGGATGATATTAAGAGGTGGAGCCTTTGGGAGGGGATTAGGTTTAGATGAGGTCATTAAGGTCCAGCTTCATCATGGATTAGTGTTCTTATAAGAAGAGACACCAGAGCATGTTCTCTCCTGCCTGTGAAGAGAGAGCAAGCGGGAAGGGAGCCCGCACAGGAACCCAAACATGCTGGCATGCTGATCTCAGACTTCCAGCCTCTAGAGCTGTGGGAAATAAATGTCTGGTATTTAAGCCACCCAATCTATGGTTTTTCATTATGGCAGCCCAAGCTGATAGGCAGTATCCAAATTTAGGGACCTAAGAGACTTTGCAGCAGTTCCAAATTCTAATTCTGAAGTCCTGTTTTAGTATTATGTGCCAAACACAAAAGAGCCTCCAGGTGCTTATGGTTCCTTCTGTCTGTTACGGAAAGATGCTTTCTAAATTCCAGAGCTGTCCGCATCCACTCCACAGGCTGACACAGCAGTCTGGTTTTGGCCAATGTCTGCAACTATACATTTTAAAAGCAGTCTCTACAACAGAGCCACATGACACGGTGACCCCTCAGTCATATTTTTCTCTATGATAACAACTCCTACAGCCAAAGAAATCCTTGACTACAAAAAATAATGATATGTGTCCATGCACTGCTGCACCATAATGAGACTGGATTTTCCTCTGTGACCTATGAAAATCGTTCATTATTTCATGGGTGGGTATAATAGATCTATAGTGCAGAGATACCCTACTTAATTCTTCCTTTATTCAGGAAGCAAGTTAATATATCAGGTAGATGTATATGAGGGCAGAAATGATAATGATTTGAATATATGCTCATAAATAGGTTAACCTGGGTTAGAGCTTTCCAAAAATGAGAGGATTAAAATCAATAATTTTCTTGACAGCTTTCATTCTTGGATTGAGAAGGCATCCTCTCTCTCTGTTTTGGGTAGGGGAGATGTGCAGAGCTTAGGAGACTTTCTAAGGTTACACAGAAATCAATGACAGAGCCAATCCAGTGTCGTAAGTAGTGCCCGAGACCTGTGTAGCCTGGAGTTCAGCTCGAGAGAGGGCATCGTGCTTGGTTTAATGCTCTTCTGAGACTCTTGAAATTTTTAATAATTTTTGAACAAGGGGCCATACATTTTATCTTGCACTGGGCCATAAAAATTGTGTAGCTTGTCCTGATCACAAGCTTCCAGTACTTCAGAGACATCATTTAAATCTCATATTCTGAAATTGTAAATTATGCCTTTTAACTATATGTTAGTAAGAGCCTGGTACAATGGGGAAAAATAATGAAAGATTTTCCTGTGGGCAAGGCAAGCCCAGCAGGCAATGGTGTTGGGGACTTGTAAGGGCCAAGAGAATGTGTTCTTCCACGTTCTTTAAAAGGGAAGAAAATGTGCTCTATGCAAAGTCACTTGCAGAGAACACAAAGGCTTTCTGGACCCTGGCACTAGAAATCTGAGACTTTTGCCCAGATTTTAAAACTTTGGCATCCATTTAAAATTATGAACTAGAAGCAGAGTTTGCAATGCTTTTTATTTTCATACTATAAATAAAGTACTATAAATAAGTGGCTGTACATTTAAGTCTTTGAAACTTTAAGTGCATTTAAATTATAAGGCATGGGCATGAGTGTATAAGCAGTGCTGATCCAATTGGATTATGGATTGAGAGTGTGTATTTTCGTTCTTTGTTTTTTCCTTGAGATGCGTGGACTTAGTGAGGGCAATGATATATTTAACTTCATTCTTTATTTAGCTCCAAGGGAGTCAAAGTCTCCTGACCTACCAATGTGAGGTAAACAATTTTTCCAATCTTACAATTTCCTTGGAAGATTTCCTATAAAAAGTAGAATATCTACATGATAATCTACTATTACTTTGCCCATTAGTGACCCCTTGCATTTCACCTATTTCATGTTATTTTTTCCCTATCCTGGTGAAAAAACAAATACCTTCTATCTTATGATATAATATGGTGTACAATATCTCCCTTGTGATTTATAGTAGCGATTTTCAACTGGGTGACAATTTCGTTACTTAAGGGATTTGGATAATGTTTAGAGGTATTTTTGATTGTGTAAATCAGGAGAGTCTACCGAAATCTAGTGTATAGAGGCTGTTCAGCACCCTAAAAGGCACTAAGAAGCTTCCCCAACAGAGAATTTTCTGGCCGTAAATTAACAATAGCAAGGTTAAGAAATCCTGCTCCGCAGTTTAGAATCAGATGCAGAATTAACCTTTTGCTGTCCTGAAGAGGTGAAAGTGAAGATGCTGGCATGTGGCTCAGCTGCTGAAGTGCTGTCAAAGCAAACATCAGCTAGATTGACAGGTATTTTATTTTCTAGGGAAAGAGCAAACAGTGTTTTCTGTAAAAGGTAAAGAGTTGTTGGAACTGAAATAGTTTTCTGCCAGGAAAAGAGACTTGGGATTCCTAGTCTGTGTTAATAAGTTGGCATTTCCAACACCTTCCAAGGCTATTTTGTATCTTTTGGTTTTTTTTGTTTTTGTGGTAAGATCACTTAACATGAGATCTACAAATTTCATCAAATTGTACACATTAAGTATGTGCAGTTCTTTGTATATTAGTTATACTACAGTAAAACTATTTGAAAAATATGTTAGCATTATTTGTTGAAGTAGAGACTGAGAACTTACAGAGGAAGATCAACACTAATTGTGGTCCTTGCCTTCAAGAAAGGCAAGGATGGCCTTAGAGGAGAAAAGGATATGGGTAGAAGGGGAGAAACATATTCAAATCCCAAATAATTTCAGCTTTGTGAGGTTATACCCTTTTACCTTTCAGTAGTGGTTTAACAAAGTGTGTCAGTAGCAAAGCCAAATTTCTGGGCTTTGGAGGATATTTATTAGAGAGAGAGAGAGAGAAATGTTCTTATGTTTGGTAAGCTGAAAATTATGTCAACATACTTATAGTATAAATGAGTTGTAGCTCTTGAAGACTGTAACGCTGGGGCTCACCAATTAGGGATGGCAGACTTTCTTAACTCTCATCTTCTATTGGTAGGTGTGTGAATAACTTTCTTATCAACTAAATAGTCCTCTAGGATTTTATCACCCTTTTCATAAGATTATGTGTGTCCTGTTGGTGAGAAGACTGAGTCAAATTTTGCAACACAAGTAAGCGTTCCTTTTGCTGGACCATAAACAGCTGATATGTTTGAAGCTGCCAATAAAGTCACCACTAGATGCCAGTGGGAAATATGCTTGGTATAGTGTCTGGGGCAGCTAAGGAAAGTCTTTGATCAAGTGAGTGCTGGGTCATCTATGGGCCCCTACACAGTCCATGGGTGCACAAACAATGAGCTTTGTCAGATCCACTCACACTTAATCTCAGGACAGCTGGTCCTCTCCATTCATGGGCAACTTTCCCAGAATAAATGTCCATACTCCTGTGATTAACTTCCTCCTTCTTTTCCTTTCATGCTTCAGATTCTTGTTTAAACTCAAGGAAAGTCGTCTTTATTCCACCATTGTCTCCTTTTCCCTTCCTGTCAAATTTCTTCTTCCTTCAACCTGCACCGGAAACCCAATTGTCTAGATCAGCACCATCCCACACAATAGAAATACAATGCAAGAGAGTGGGGGCCAATATTCAACATCCTTAAAGAAAAGAACTTTCAACACAGAATCTCCTATCCAGCCAAACTAAGCTGCATAAGTGAAGGAAAAATAAAATCCTTTGGGAACATGCAAGTACTCAGAGATTTCGTCACCACCAGGCCAGCTCTACAAGAGCTCCTGAAAGAGGCTCTACACATATAAAGAAACAACAAGTACCAGCTCAACTAAAGGGCAAAACAGCCAGCTAGCACCAAAATGGCAGTATCAGATTCGCACATAACAATATTAACCCTAAATGTAAATGGACTAAATGCCTCAATCAAAAGACACAGACTGGCAAATTGGATAAAAAGCCAAAACCCATCGGTGTGCTGTATCCAGGAAACCCATTTCACATGCAAGGATAAACAAAGGCTCAAAATAAAGGGATGGAGGAAGATTTACCAAGCAAATGGAGAGCAAAAAGAGCAGGAGTTGCAATTCTCATCTCTGATAAATTAGACTTTAAAGCAACAGAGATCGAAAGAGACAAAGAAGGACATTACATAATGGTAAAAGGATCAATGCAACAAGAAGAGCTAATGATCCTAATATATACACACCCAATTCAGGAGCACCCAGATACATAAGGCAAGTTCTTAATGACTTACAAAGAGACTTAGACTCCCACACAACAATAGTGGGATACTTTAACACCCCATTGTCAATATTAGACAGATCAACCAGACAGAAAATTAACAAGGATATCCAGGACTTGAACTAAGACATGGACCAAGCAAACCTAATAGACATTTACAGAACTCTCCACCCTAAATCCACAGAATATACATTCTTCTCAGCACCACATCACACCTACTCTAAAATTGACCACATAATTGGGAGTAAACCACTCCTAGCAAATGCAAAAGAACGGAAATCCTAAGAAACAGTCTCTCAGACCACAGTGCAATCAAGTTAGAACTCAGAATTCAAAAACTAACCCAGAACCGCACAGCTTCATGGAAACTGAACAACTTGCTCTTGAATGTTGACTGGATAAACAATGAAATGAAGACAGAAATAAAGATGTTCTTCGAAACCAACGAGAATGAAGACACAACATAACAGAATATCTGGGACACATTTAAAGCAGTAGCTAGAGGAAAATATATAGCAATAAGTGCCCACATGAGAAGCAAGGAGAAATCTAAAATTGAAGCCCTATCGTCAAAACTGAAAGAGCTAGAGGAGCAAGATCCAAAAACCTCAAAGTCTAGCAGAAGACAAGAAATAGCTAAGATCAGAGCAGAACTGAAGGAGATAGAGACACAAAAAACCCTTCAAAAAATCAATAAATCCAGGAGCTGGTTTTTTGAAAAGATCAAAAAAATAGACAGACCACTAGCCAGATTAATAAAAAAGA
>NW_016107364.1:5270425-5312634 GCF_001604975.1 Cebus imitator | reverse complement strand
TTCTCACTCATAGGCGGGTGTTGAACAATGAGACACATGGACACAGGGAGGGGAGCACTACACACTGGGGTCAGTTGGGGGGAAATAGGGTAGGGACGGTGGGGGGTGGGGAGCTGGGGAGAGATAGCAAGGGGAGAAATGCCAGATGCAGGTGATGGGGAGGAAGGCAGCAAATCACACTGCCACGTGTGTACCTATGCAACAATTTTGCATGTTCTTCACATGTACCCCAAAACCTATAATGCAATAAAATAAATAAACGGAGAAAAAAAAAGAAATACAATGCAAGCCACATACGGTGATTTTAAATATCCCAATGAACATATTAAAGAATTAAAGAAGAAACAAGTGAAATAAGTTTTAGTAATATGTTTTATTTAACCCAATATATGCAGAATAATATCTTTTGAAGAATTGCTTGACTTTGGTTCTGATGAGGTTTATGTTTTCTTCTTTTGCATTGACAGGAAAGTATTACATGAGAGAACATATATTAAGTTGCCTTTTGTGGCCTGTCACATGGTAATAGCTATTGTTTTTATTTCCTCTGGGCTGGGCCCCAGGCCTCTCCTTGATACTTATAAATTTATCTCTGGGGTAGCAGGGAACTGTCCGAATTTTGCCATGACAGTGTAGATTTTAGAGAGCATAGAATCTGGGAATGAGTAGGTACGAATACAAAAAAAGCATGTGTAAAATGTCCATGCCTTTTTGAGGCTTCAGTAGTTCTAGACATTTTTAAATTAGGGAATTCTATTAATATTTTGGGTCACAGTGAATGTATTGCACATTATGCCACATTTATACATACTGCTTCATAATAAACTCTAAACATTGTACTAGTTTTGACCATCATAAATCATTTAATCATAAAATGATTACTTGTAGACATCCTATCACATTGATTCACGTTAATACTTTTACTTTGGTCTGCTGCTGTTGCTGAGTACAAGGATCCTAAAGGAAGCATTGTTTCTCAAGTTGCATAACTTTTGATCTGCCAAAATTTGTCAAACTGGGTGCATTAGTTTGCTGGTGCTGCAATAACAAAGATCACAGATGGGGTGGGTGAAACAAAACAAATGTATTTTCTTACAGTTCTGGCAGCCAGAAATCCCGGATCCGGGTGTGGCCAGGGTTGGTTTCTCCTGAGGCCTGTCTTCTTGGGCTGCAGGTGGACACCTTACTTGCTGTGTCCTCACATGGCCTTTCTTCTGTTCACAAACATGTGTGAATCCCAAACTGCTACTCTTATTTGGACATTGAGTTAGGGCCCATGTATATAATTTAAGCTTATCTTAATGACCTCTTTAAAGGCTTTATCTCCAAATACAGTCAGTCACATTGTGAGGTGAGGGATTCACCTTATAATATTGGTAGCAGGACACAATCATCTCACAACGCTAGGTAACCCCAGAGAGGATATCCAACTGTCTTTATCCATCTCCTTTCATTAGCCAGATATGCCTTTGATACCTTTGACCCAAGTAGACTACTGTGTTCTATAGATCCATTTGAGAATTCCAAGGAGTTTTTTATGGCTCTTTTCCCATTTACCTATCTTTTCTGATGAATGCTACCTTGGAAACAAATTATCTACATCAATCAGACTGTAGTTCAATAGAGAAATGGTTAAAAAAAAACCATTGTTCTTTCTTATTTAGAATGTTTTAAACATTAGGCAAACTGAAAAGTGACACTGTTTCTATATGTAATTTTGGAAGACTGAAAAGATGGTTTGGTTTTTGTTTGTTTTTTTTTTTGTGTGTTGATTTTAAGACAATACTTCAGAAACTCTTTTGGAATGTTTGATTTTATGTCCCTAGTTTCTTCAAATTAGATTTGTTTTGTCCCATATCTTCAAATTAATTTCAAGCAAAATAACTTCTATTCAAATAACACTCCTAAATGCCTCTTGTTTGACCTCATGTCCTTGGAGTTGTCTTAAATCAAATCCCTTGCCTTGGCTTTATTCTTGTGTTTTCAAAAAAAATAAGATAAATATTGTTAACATTCCTGAAAATTGCCCTAATAATAAATATTTCTCTATGTGTGTATTTATACTATATGAATGGAATTTCAATGCATGATGTGTGTTATGGTTTGGCTGTATCCCCACCCAAGTCTCATCTTGAATTGTAGCTTCCATAATTCCCACATGTCATAGGAGGAAACTGGTGAGGGTTAATGGAATCATGGAGTCTTTCCCATGCTGTTCTCATGATACTGAGGAAATCCGATGATTTCATAAAGGAGAGTTCCCCTGTACACACTCTCTTTTTCCTGCTGCCATGTAAGATGTGACTTTCCTCATTTGCCTTCCATCATGATTGTGAGGCCTCCCAGCCATGTGGAACTATGAGTTCATTAAATCACTCTTTCTTTATAAACTACCCAGTCTTTAGTATCTCTTTATTAGGAGCATGAAAACAATCTAATACAGTGTACACAATCTGTATTAATCTCAGGAGTAGTATTTGATTAGAAGATATTATGAGTGGTTCTTGTGCTTTAGTCTATATTTACATAATGCCTAAAAATAAAATTCCAGATTGAAATCAGAAAATGTCACCTATCAGTGGTATGGTCTGACTTGCATGATACTCAAATAAAACATTCAATTAGACTTTCTCATTATAAAGCCAATGTTACTCATCCATGATTGGGGGAAAAACTGTTCTCAGATGTTTTCCTTATAGTGGCACTTTTTACTTTTTGAAATCAATACTCAGATTTATACATGGCTCCTTTGAGTCAAAGATTGTTTTGTGTTTCTTTGTATGTGGATTAGCTTTTGGGTGACTGGCCATATCAAAGTTTAATTTTGGCCTTATAGAGATGCTGGTCTGAATACATTAACTAATAGTCAAGTGAGAACAAGGTACACAGATTTTTTTGTTGTTAATTATTTGAACTGATGATCTTGAGCATTATGTGTGCACAGTGGCTGTCTCACATTTACACAGTCTTGTATAAGAGAATGGTTCCTCATTCCTTGTGGTTGCTCACTGGGTGGCTGTTTATACAACTTCCATTGAGGCATATCATATTCGCTAGTACATCTCCTCGCTTGCAATGCCTTTCTTCTGACTCCCCCTTCACTGACTCTTTGTTTTACATGCAGGACTTTCTTGGAGTCATGATGCCACATTCTTGAAGCAGATCAACCTTCCAGGCCTTGAGAGGGTCACCTTCAGTGCCAAAACAGTTCATGCATTTCATGGTTACATTTGTCTTGACAGTTAATGTGAAGTCTAGGCTAGACAATGCTGATGGGACTGTTTGAGATATGATTGTTTTGCTTTGAGTAGGCTCAGGCTGCTTATATTCATAGAGAGCAGAAGTGAGGGTCTCTGCATGCATCTTCAGCTTCTGCCATGTTGCATCCTTTCGTCCAAGCTTCTTAAAGGCCATGGCTGCATCTTGGAGGATGGGTTTTGCCAGTTGTAACATTGCTGAGGAGATTGCCACAACCCTCACCATTTCACATGAGAGATTCTTCATTTTCATTATGTTTTTCTTAATGACAGTTCACATTTACTCACCTATTTACTTATTCATATGCACATCCACACATTCATGCCTGTGCTCAGTGGATCTGCCCCCTGTGAAGCCCCACACCAGGACTCAGTGATCACAAGATCCATAACAGACACCCAAAGGGCTCATCGTACAGTGGAAAGATAAGCACACACACGCTGATGTGTCTGATGAATGCACCACCAGTTTATCATGCACTGGTGCCCTACTGAGTCAAGTGTGACATACAGCAGAGACTATGAGGCAGGCTTCACCCTAGACGTATTTATAATCTAGGGAGAAAGGTGACACTTTAAACAGAATATTTTTGTGGTATTATTTATGCTTCATTGTAGGAATCTACAGCTATTTTGTGGATTTCCATTAGTGATCTAGGCTGTAGCTTGCAGGACTAGGTATGAGAAGGTTGTATGTGCAGAACTCCTGGACATGCTGCTGAAATGACTCTCACTGTTGGTGTGGAAGCTGGCCAAGGGAATGAGTGGAGAAAGGGTGTTCCAGGCAACATTAAAAGCATTAAGTGATGGCATGTAATAAAAGATACATTGTGCATTGGAGAATTGTTAGCAGTCAGCATTACTGGAGTTTAATCATGAATCAAGGGCAATTGGCTGGCTATTGGTAGGAGGTGAATGTGGACAGATAGGTAGGTGGCAGCTTACTCAGGGTCAAATCTACTCTTAACTGGCTGGGACATTATCCTGTAAGACAGAGGTTCTCATCGCTACCGGACATTTCCTTCTGCTTAAATGTTTAATAATTCTCCTTTTACTGTCTTGAAATCTGCAGATCATATAACCTACCTGCAACTTGAATTTAAAATTTATATAACATTTTCACTATAATATGATGAATATAAAAGAAAAATTAATTTATAATAAAATGTCTAAGGATGAAAATGTTTGGATATAACCTCATTAAGGAATATGATAAAATGATAAGAAGTTAATTAAACATAGAACAATGAGAAGTGTGACAGCTTCAAATGCAGACCAACATAGCGGTGCCACGTTGATGACTCAGATGCATGGGAACATCACAGTGATGCAATTTTCTAGAATGATCAATAACATTTCCACCTTTAGAATAAAGCACAGTGAAAGGTACATGCATTCCTGGAAGAATCAGTGTACACTGAAACTGTATGAGTGCTTTGGGTTGATGGGCAAAGTGTGTGGGGCCGTCCCACACATCCCAGAACATCTGTATCCTTGGCCTCACTGCTCACGACCATAGCCTTCTGCCCATCACTGCGACAGCCCCAGACCCACACATCCATTTCCACACATGCAGGCACTGCCCCTGTAAGAAGTGTTGCTTTGGACAATGAGGAGCACGAGTGTTAGTCAAGAGACTCCCATGACCAGTTTGTATGTAGTCAGATACTCCTGGAGTGTCTGTGACTTGAGTTTGAGGAGCACAAGATGGAAGGCAAGAAGATCTGTTGTTGGGCTACTGTGATCGTCCACGAGATATGCAAATATGGAATGAGGACAGTTGTAGTAGGAAGGGGAAGGAGTGAAAGACACTGGAGACTGCTGGTGAGCTGAAGTATTAAGATGCAGTGATTGAGTTGGTGCAGGGGGAAGAAGGAGAGTTCTTTGGCATGAATCCCAGATTTCTGACCTGGGAGGTGGATGGGCCACTGGTGTGGGAAACTAAGCAACAAAACGCCAAAGAAATAAATGCAGAGGAAAGATCATGAGTCTGGTTTCAAATGACTTTCTAGTGCAGGTGCCCGTTAGTGTCTATATTTACATGTGTATATATGTGTGTATGTGTATATATATATGCATGTGTATATTACATACATATAATGCACGTGCACATATTATATCTGTATATTTATGTATATATATGGGTATATTACATATGTATATGTATGCATATATATATATGTCTAAAATTCAGTGGGAAGACTAAGGTTGGAGAGAAAGCTTTGACTAGCATAGAGCTGATAGTTAAAAGTAGGAAAGTATTTTCAGAAAAGAGTGTGTGACACGAGATGAGAAGAAGAGCAAGAGTGTGAAGCTTTGGGGGAAAGTACTTAAGAAGAAGGAAAAGCAGGAAGAGCCCACAGTGAAGACCAAAGAAGAAGAGAAGAGTTAACAAAGATACGATCATGGAGGAAGACACAATCAATAGTCTCAAATGCAGAAGGAAGCTTAGAATGTGTATACTACCATAACACACAACAATTTGTACCCACTCCTCCCACACAGGAGTTAGGGGCAGCTTTACAAACAAAGCGCCCTATAAATAGAACTGATAAGGCAGACGCGGTGGCTGATGCCACCCAGCACTTTGGGAGGATGAGGCAGGGGGATCCCTTGAGTTTAGCAGATTGAGACCAGCCTGGGCAACATGGCGAAACCCCACCTCTACAACAAATATGAAAACTGGCCAGGTGTGGAGGTGAACACTTGTAGTCTCGGCTACTTTAGAGGCTGAGGTGGGACGATTGTTTGAACGTGGGGCGTTCCGGGCTGCAGTGAGCTAAGACTGCGCCACTGCCAGCCTGGGTGACAGAGTGAGACCCTGTCTAAAACAAACAAAAAAACTCCTGATCTTTTCACAAGCATGTGAGGAAGAGTTTTGTAGACAGTCTAATAAAGAAATAATGGCGTCTGTACATCAATTTGTATTCCTGAGTATCAATGCACATGCATAAACATGTTGTAAGATATGAGCACTTATACGAATGTTTTTATGTGTAAATTTTTGTATATAAAAAGATATATTTACAACCTTCATTCTTACCTTCACATCTCCTAAGGTACACTTATGTCATATTGATTAATATTTAGAGTTTTGAAAGTCGAAGTGATTTGTATCTCATATCACACCTTTTTATCAGCTTTAATCTTTATAGGATGGCCATTTGTTTTTAACTCTTGCTCTCTCCAGGAATAAAATCTTACTATGCTAAATGTGAGTTACCCCGATCATTTGAATAACCAGACAAAGGAATGAAGGCTCATATTTCTTTTATATTTACGTCTATTGAATAAACAATTTTTCATAAACTCTGCAGTTTGATAGCTATGCAAACACATGCTTAGTTTTAAGGACTCAGTGTCAGTTTAGAGCAATCTTTCCTAGGCTCTCCTGCAGTTTTAACCCTGGTAATGACAATTGTCACTATCCTCATTATACAGAAGGTGATTTGGACACCTGGGGACACTGAACCGCTTACATGTTGCCTAGGACGTTCAGTGCCTTGCCAGAATCAGCTCCTTGATTGAGCTCCTAAGGTGTTGGATTCTGAGAGTGTTTTAGGTAGAAAGGACAAGATATTAAGATATCCACATCCAGATCACACAAAGAGCTAAATTGCTCCAAGGTAGGTTTTCCTTCTGTGGAGAAATATCGCATTAACAGAAATGTGTTTGGAAATTCAGTGATGACTGTATTAGAAGAAAGACTCCCCAGCTCTTTAGGTCAGTTTGTTGCAATGAGAATCAGCTAGCATGGAACCTGTGTTTTTTTTTTTTTTTCTTTTGGTGAAAAAGATTCACCTTGTCACATTCAATAACTTGAAAAAACACTGACAACAATGACATTCCTAGTGTCTTAGACACCCAGAGTGAATCATTTCCTGATACTTCCTCCATATAGCAATTTAGACTACTAAATCATGCTGTTGATGAAAGATTTTGTTTTCTTTCTTTATTCTTTAGTTTTAAGACAAAAAGAGTTATAAAACAAGGCTCACTTTCTATTGTAAAGTTAATATTCAAATCCAGTAACATGTTGTCTGCATGTTTTATCTTTGTACTAGAATTTGTACTTCTCAGACAAAAATATTACATCTCACAATTAGTACTCTATTTCACTGTGTTAACATTTAAACACAAATAAAAATTTTCAAGTGGTCATACAGAATGACAAAACTGAAGCAACACAAATTCGTGGTCTTTCCCATCACCATGCTATGTTCTTAAACACTGTTTAAATCCAGCACTAGACGGTGAGGCAGCAGAGAGTCCATAAAGTGCATCCACAGAAAGCTCATACCATTCTGAGCTACTAAGAACTTACGCTCCTTTAGGAGGCCGAGGCAGGTGGATCACTTGAGGTCAGGAGTTTAAGAGCAATCCGGCCAACATGGTGAAACGCTGTGAAAAGCTCTCTCCTGTCCCTGCCCATCAGACCCTCATGACTTCATCTAACTCTAGTCACTTCCCAAGGATCCCATCTCCAAATACCATCACATTTTGGAATAAGGGCTTCAACATGTGAATGAAGTCTTGGACTTCTGTATGTAATTGCAGCAGATGTTAAAGTACCTGATAGACCCATTGCATTATCGATTCCACTCCAATGGTGGGGTAGTGGGCAGGATTGGAACGAAGTTGAGGCATTGGAGGGGAAGAGGAGGGAGAGTCACTGATTGTAGAGAATTTAAAGCCAACAATTAGCAGACTGTCAGGGACAGGAGAGAGCTTTCTCTCTCTCTCCCTCTCTCTCTCTCCCTCTCTCTCTCTCTCTCTCTCTCTCTCTCCATGTGTGCAAACAGAAGAGGCTGAGAGGGCTCACAGTGAAATGACAGCCTCCTTTGAGCCAAGAAAAGAGGCCTCAGGTTGAAACTACCTTCCTGGCACGCTAGTCTTGGACTTCCCAGCTTCCAGAACTGTGAGAAAGAAATTGCTGCTGTTTAAGCCGCCCCATCCTTGGTATTTTGTTATGGCAGCCTGAGCAGACTAATACAATGATAGTCCCCTTGCAATATTTTAATTTCCAAATCTTCCCTTGTTTTGAGAGAGAATTTTTATACCAATGTTTAGTTTGAAGGAATTTTCTGTAACTTGTTTACAAACCCTTAATTAATAGAATACAAACCCTTCTATTGGGTGGTGCGGGGAAGCTTCCCTTCCCCCCACCACCCAATAGAAGCTGCAGCTCAAACCTTAACTATAATAGTGTGAATGGTCTGGTATAATGGTGAGCTATGACTTCTAACAACAGGGTGTTTAAAATAAGATTTAATGTGGCCTGAAAAACTAGATTTAACCTTGTATTACAGGCAATATTAAAAGAGTCTAAAGTAATGAAGCTTATAAAGGCTTATGGAGAATAATAGACACAATAGGGAATCTGAGACTCGAGCCAGCTATGAGGAAATGATGCAGCTCCATCTTGCTCATTGGTGCTCCGTGCGCTCATGTCTAGCGTTTTGCCAGAGGCCTTAATTATGGCAAAATGCAGTTAAGTATACTCCCCTACCACCTCATCCAATGAAAATGTGGGCATTTGGATAAGCTAGGTTAAAATGTCAGGGATGATTGTATTCAACAGTCACCAGTGGCAGCGACATTCGTGTGGGAGGATGACAGTGCTCTGGGGTGCGGATGGCTGCACTCATATCCTCATCCTGGGTGTTGCAGCGTCTCTTCACAAATGACTCTTAACCAACAAGCAAATACCACCAGGCATCTGGACCAACCACGTGTCCTGCTGCTTATTATTTTGAAATAGCAGCGATGTTCTGAAACAGGCATGTCTCAATTGGCAGATAAGAGAGAGGAAGTGAAGTGAGGCTCCAGCACACCACAGCGCGCCGTCAAGCTCTCGTCCATCAAGCAAATGGTGTTAGACAGACACTAAGTAACATGTTGACCTTGCCGAAATGTTCGTCTAGTTTCAAGCTATTTAATTGTCCTGCCTGTTTGCTTTTCTTTAATTTTTCAAGTATTTAAGTCTATGGAGACTAGTCTAAGCATGCAGATATTTATCTGCTGTGTTTGTCAACACATTCTTTGCCACTCTTAGAGTCTTGGGTTAACTTTCCTGGTTTGGTAGGAAAGTAAGCAAGCAAACAGACAGGCAAGCAAACAGACAGACAGACACACACACAAAAACAAGTAAATAAATGAAAACTGATGAGGAGTGAGGAGTGTTCTCCTCAGATTGAGTGGTTCCCTGGACCATGACACAGAGCTGGGCAGTCAGGGTAGAGATGATCCCACGTTCCTTGCCCTCTACAAGGTCAAACAGTTGCAGACTCATAGAAATTAGAGATCTTCTCTCACTCTGAAGGCGATACTTGACCTTAAGAATTTCTTAGAATTTGTGTGTCTTATGCTGTAGGAAATTTCTCCCTGCTGTCCTAGCTGATTCCTCTTTGCTTCAAGTGTTCCTCCTGCTGTAATCAAATTGAAGCTAACAAGTTTGAGGCCGTGATGTACAGCAGCTCTTCAGCCAGAAACACAAAGAGACATAAAAGGCAGCTGGAACAGTTATATTAAATGAATCTCGAAGTTTGAGAAAAAATAAGGACTATATTTCTGCTTAACCAGAAGCAGACGTGATCAGGTGCTATGAAAATCAAGTTTGACATTTCTACATAGTAGGGTATTGCAGAGGAATGAATAGATGTGATTAGTGTGCAGCCATCTTACACAGACATTGTCCTCAGCTTTCCACATGTGCAACCCACCATCAGTGGGGCTAAGCATGAGATAAAACAGCGTTCCCAAGGCAGGCAGCTCCTTCCTATATCTGGTTAAATTTTTCATTATTACTAGGCTTTGCATTTATATTGTACGGAGGGCATATTATATTCGATGTCTTGTGCAGACAAAATAAGCCTTGTTTTATTAATGAAAGTTTGGACTCAGATGTGGAATGACTTAGTCAAGTGTTCACATGGCAGAAGTAGAGAATATTATCTCTATGTGGTTAAGGACAGGAACTCTGGAGTCAGGTTCTGTCTTAACCCAATGATTTCCTACATACAAGACCATGGACAAATTATGCAACATTGGTGCTTCAGTCCTCATTTGTCAAATAAAAGTCATTGAGAAGATTAAATGAGGTAATATAGACACAGAGTTGAGCACAGCGCCTGAGACATGGCAGTCTTTTGGTTGTCACTAATATCATGATCACACCCGAGATAAAATGGGAGACTTTAAGAACTAAGAATAAATAGCATTTGGTGATATGGTTTGGCTGTGTCCCCACCCAAATCTCATAGTGAACTGTAGTTCCCACAGTCCCATGTGTCACCGGAGGGACCCGGTGGGAGGTAATTGAATATGGGGGTGGTTAAATCCATGCTGTTCTTGTGATAGTAAGTTCTCATGAGATCTGATGGTTTCATAAGGGGCTTCCCCCACACCCTTTGCTTGGCACTCTTTGCTACTACCGTCGCCATGTGAAGAAGGACATGTTTGCTTCCCCTTCTGCCATGATTATAAGTTTCCTGAGGCCTCCTCAGTCATGCTGAACTATGAATCGATTAAACCTCTTTTCTTTATAAATTATCCAGACTTGGGTATGTGTTTATTAGCAGCATGGGAACAAACTAATATATTTGGAAACCTCTACTTTGAGATGGTTAATTTAATGGGAATGGCTCTGTCACTGGATGTGGAGCCATTTTAAGTTTGACTAAATACAAAAACGATTTCAGCCCTTAAGGATGTACCAAGCAATGGGGGAAACACATTCCATGACACCTGATTTCTTCTTCCGACTCCGCTGGGACTAGATAACCTTAGGGTTAATTAGGATTAGAGATGGAGGGTCAGAAATGATAGTTGCACATGTCTGGTATCGGAAAAATGATTTTTGTATTTTGATGCAATCTTTTCTTAATGGCTGCATCAACGTGGCAATGTCAAGGTGTTCTTATTTCATGTCATAAAGTAAGTTTCCAAGTCATTCCAAAGGGAAAAAATCTCATGTTGGCTTGAGTTATCTCAGCTCCTACCTGCACTCGTGGTGGTGAACTACCCAAAGGGGTAGGTATGCATTCAGCAGGAAAGATTTGGCCCATGTTCTTATTTTCCTCCAAAGTGCTATTCTTATTATCTTCAATTAGTAAAGAATCTATAATATAAAAATCAGTCACAAAAGTAATGAATATCCTTGTTGGCAAATAATGCTTCCTTAAAACATACATACTTCTCTATGTCTAAATTCTTAATTTTTTCTCTAGAATTCCCTTCTCCTGTAATTTGTCTGCTGAAATTCTCCCCTTTCTTTCTTCTACACCCATCCCTAATTCTACTGATACATGACTCAATAGAAGCTTCTTAAGTTATGAAACTCAAGTAAATATTATGCACCATCCTATCCCAAACCATCTTGCTCCAAATACTAGTATGTCTACTTGGAAAAAAAAAAGATTTTATAATCAAATAAGTTTTTGAAACATTGCATTGAACTATGTTTTCCTCCTAGGAGACTTGTGGTGTTCATCTTGTATTAAGACTCGAAGTGGGCTGTTTACATTTGTCATATGATTTTCTAAAACATACCAACACAGAACCCATTGCCTCTTTTTCTTTTCATTAAGTAGAACTTAACTTGGTTTTCTATATACAGGACAGTTTTTGTTTTCCTTTCTTTTTTCTTTAGGGCACAACAAGAAGCAAGAGTTTGTGGGAGACAGATCGTGTTTTCAGTGAGGTGTCTGCAGGTGGACTGGTTGGAACTTCAGCTTTAGTTTGGGTACTTAAGAGACCGTTGCATCATCCAGAGAAGAGCTAACAAGAACATGTGATAGAACAGTGCTAACAGATGAGATATAGGGATCAATTAGAGTACAATATTGGAGAGCTGAGATATCCCTGGATTGATGATTGAGTGGCTCAATCTAGTTGAATTTAAAGGTTCAAGAGTAGTTGTATGCAAGAAAGTTGGTGCCATTTCTTTAACAAGGGAACACTAGAGGCTGACTTAGGAGTAGCCAGAGTAATATCAATTTTGGCATGCTGAATTTTAGGTGTCAAAGAAATACGTAAATTAAGATATTCAGGGGGAAGTTGAAAATACAGGGCAGAGTTTAGGAGAGACATCTAATTTGGGAAAACGGGGTTGAAGTTTGTTTATAAAAATAATAATTAAGGCCAGGCATGGTGGCTCATGCCTGTAATCTCAGCATTTTGGGAGGCTGAGGGGGATGGATCACCTGAAGTCAGGAGTTTGAGACCAGCCTGGCCAACATGGTAAAACCCTGCCTGTAGTAAAAATATAAAAATTAGCCAGGTGTGGTGGTGCATACCTGTAATTCCAGCTACTCAGGAGGCCGAGGCAGGAGAATTGCTTGAACCTGGGAGGTCGAGGCTGCAGCGAGCCAAGATCCTGCCACTACACTCCAGCCTGGGCAACAGAGCAAGACTCCATCTCAAATAAATAAATAAATAAATAAAATAATTTTAAAAGATTACTTTCTCTGATCCTTGTGCTTGGATTAAACGAAAGGACAACATTCCCCTTTAACATCTTTTTAATTGTTTGTGGTTATCCACATAAGTTTGTCTTTTGAAATTTGCATAATTTTAAGAACTTTTTAATTATACTTCTACAGAAGTTCTTCCTTTTATAAAAATAGCCATTTTTATCCCTGATTTTTTTTTTCTACCCAGCTTTTTTTGCGGCTGTCAAAAGCACAGGCTGGCATGGTAATGACAGGAAGATATGGGTGAAATGCCAGCCCTAATTAGAGACTTGATTGCTCTGTAATAACAAGGCCTGTGTTTGATTTGGACGGTTCTGGCTTGTCAGGTAAAATGAACCAAATATGTCTGCACTTTCATTTCAAAATGTGAAAAATGTGAATGTGCATTATTTATATTGTATTTCATGGGTATAATTAATTATGTGCCTGTGGAAATGATGTCCCCAAAGACAGTTGATTTTATGTTCAATCTGTATATGCATTTGTAAAACTAATTTGTTCTCATTAAAAATTTTAAGGGTTTATTTGAGTTAAACTCAGGAGGCCTTTCTGGATATAAAACTCTCAAAATACAAAGCAAAAGTCTAATTTAGTTTTTTTTGCTAGTAAACTATTCAATGCCTGAAGCATTGTGCTAGATATTATTGTAGTGAATATGGTTGGGCTATAAAAATAAAGAGAAGATATACTTCCTTTTCAGACAGTGCTTTTAAACTTGTTTGGAAGACTTGGGCATAAAACGAATGAACATGATCCAATCTGAACCTCTATTACTTAGTAAAAGAATATTATGTTTTGTCAAAGAAATATTAAGCCTGTTTGATTAGTTGAACAGTTTTTCTTGTGAACCTATAGAAATGTGGAAGATATTTTGCTTTCTAAAAAATTGTTTGAAATTTCTTCCAGTTTTTATTTTTAATATTTGCTAAATATATCAACATTAATATATATTTTGTGAAGCAGTATAAAGCATTTTTTCTTATCAGTGGCAGCAGTAATTGATTTACTTTCAAGCAGACCCACAAATGAACTGCAATACTGAAAATAATTTGTTTATCTCAAGTTCACTATAATTAATTCTCTTCATTGTGGTTGGATATAATTGCAGTTATTAAAGCAATATTTACCAAAAAAGTATTTTCCATCATTTTCATTTATTTCTATGGTAATAAATCCCTAGGTGCTCCTAGTCATGGTATAATTATTAATAGTTCAGTGTTAATGTTGGGTAGCTCACAAACATATTAGAGCTAATTTCAATATTAAAAATAATAATATTAGCATCAGTGTTAATGAATTTGCAGAGAATATTTATGTCTGAAATAAAAAGTTTGGCTTCAGTAGGCTCTGAGTATTCCACTTGTTTGTTAGTATTCTTTTGTTAATTTTCAACATGATAATAATGATAAGGACCAGCTGATTCTTTGTTTTATTTTATCCAATTTCAGAGATGACTACCCTTAACAAGATGAAGCAATTATTTCTCTCTTTATTTGGTGTTTTCAGAGACCATTAAGCTTATTTTGTCCTCATTGGAAAACAAAGCAATTTTTTCGTCAAGGTATTTCTGATTCTCAACAACTACTTTTCCTCAGAAAATAAAGGTAGAATGTCCATGGAGTGCTGTTGTATAGAAAGGGGAAGTAGATCAATGACGGAACACTTGGGAGCACCCCTGGCAAAGGGACAAGAACTTTTACATAAGCTGAAAAGGAGACCAAAGAAGTAGACCCTGGGTAGGGGGAGACCAGAAACCCAGGAAAAACATTTCAGGCAAACATCACTATCAAATGCAGGAGAGGGGCACTGAAAAGTAGAAACGTGCATTGAATTTCATAATACAGACATCAGTGCTAACTTTTGCCAGAGTCATCACAGTGGTATGATAATGTGATAAAGGTGAACAATCACAATAAATCCAAAAGCGGGGACTGGAGACAGCAAGGACAGTCTAATCTTTCACGAGTATTGCATTTATTGGCATGGACTAGGTAGTATAGAAGTGGAAATTATCAGAGTTACCATTGTCAGTAGCATGTGGTTCTAGGTACAGCAGGAATTAGATGCCTTACTCTGGGTTTTCTTTCATGCCACTTAGAGGCACACTATGATATTAAGAATAATTTTTAAAATCTGTTCTTGCCACCAAGTTTAAAAAAAAGAAAAAAATCTGGACTCTGTTTCTCCTTCTCTGAGATTACTTTCAGGCATGTGAAGATTCTGGAATTTAACAAAATAGCTTTACTTATGAGCTGTCGATCTTTTCTTATTGTCATGTCATCAGGATTTACTCAACTCTATAAAAATTTCCTACGTTTTAAAATTCAGTCTACGTCCACATAACCAATTGAATAACTTCTATTCACAAAACAATCCAAATGCTGTATCTTACAGTGGACATCAGGATATAAATGACTCCAAAATAAATATTATAATATCTATAAATGATAAAGATATAGATGAAATTATTTGATCAATCTAATCAATAGCTTCCAAAGTTTAAATTATGCATTCTTACAGTATGTAATTGTCATTTTTAACAGACTTAGGTTTCATTCTAATTTTTAATTGTATTATTTTTCAAACTTGTTAACTGGCTGAAAAGTAGAAAGTTTATGACAAATAAAGGAATTTGCAAGTTAAAACCAAAGGTTAGAATTTCATTTTATTTTATTTTTTATGTGAAGTTTATTATCTTTGACATCATAAAACAGCCTACTATAAAAAATTGTACATCTATTTTTCTTCTAACAAGAAACATTTTTTGTAGGTGATGAAAATAAAGTGTTTTGACAGTGCTAGATTTTTATTTTTTGAAGCAATCATAACTCAAGAGCATTTTAGCAGTAAGACCTCCTTAACTGTGACTGCTGTGTGACTGGCCCACTTGGGCAGATTGTACTGGCTCCCTGTCAACTTCGTGTTAACTCTGGTCTCCCTCCTACGTCTTCCAAGGAATCCCATTCCAAAATTCGAATGAGCAATGAAAATTGAGATGCAGATTCAAGGAGGGGATTTGCATCACGCACTGCAGTGTGTTGGAGTCAGTTCATCCTGGTTTGCAAGAGCCAGTTGTCCACATCCATTCCCTATTCAATGTTCAGTGATGGCAACATTGGTAGCTCAAAATCAGCCATAGTGGGAATGTTTATATCTTGGAAACTGGCCATACTACAAACCAGGACTTGAACCTTGTAGAACACAGACTAACCAGCCTACCACTGCCACACACTGCAGTTCCCCAGTAGACATGGCTGCCCTCTCCATTCTCATCCCTCTTTGCCAGCTACTTAATTTAACATTCCCCACAAGCATCTTCATACCCCACCAAACTACATCTCATAATCATCTTCCCTTCCAGTGCCTATTTACCCATAATTACTGTCTGTAATAGATTTTATTTTTTTAGAGCACTTTTGGGGTTAAAACAAAATTCAGCAATAAGTGCAGAGTTCCCATGTGCCCAGTATCTCCACATACAGACAGCCTCCCCCATGAGGAACATCTTCCATCAGAGCGTATGACCATCAACACACTGAACCTGCACGGACACAGAATAATATGGTTTGGATTTGTGTCCACACCCAAATCTAATGTCAAATTGTAATTTTAAATGTTGGAGGTGGGGCCCAGTGTGGGTGATTGGATCATGGGGGCAGTTTCTCCTGAATGGTTTAGCTCCATCCCCCTTGGTACTGGTTGTTTAAAAGTGTACCACACCTACCCCTAACCTCTCTCTCTATCTTCATGCTCCAGCCATGCGAGACGACTAAGCCCACTTTGCCTTCTGCCATGTTTGGAAGTTTCCTGAGGCCGTCCCAGAAGCTGAGCAAATGCCAGCATCGTGCTTCCTGTACAGCATATTGAACTGTGAGCCAATGAAACCTCTTTCCTTTATACATTACCCAGGATCAAGTATTTCTTTATAGCAATGTGAGAACAGACTAATACATACCACTAATACCCGAAGTCCACAGTTTAGATTTGGGCTCACTCTGGGTGTTATGCATTCTGAGGGGTTTGGACATATGTGTAATGACATGTATTCCCTATAATAGTATCATACAGAGTAAGTTTCACTAAAAGCTGCTGAAAGTCCCCTGTTTTCCACCTGTTCATCTCTTCCTTCCCTCTAGCCCTGGCAACCACTGCTCTTTTTACTGTCTCCATAGTTTTGACGTTTCCTGCATGCCGTATAGTTGAAATCATACAGTATCTAGCATTTTCAGATTGACTTCTTTCATTTAGTAATACAAATTTAAGGCTCCTCTGTGTTTTTCATGTCGTGATAGCTTATTTTGTTTTAGTACTGAATAATATTACATTGGCCGAATGTACCACAGTTTATCCACTTGCCTACTGGAGGACATTCTTGTTGTTTCTGAGTTTGAGACTTATGAATCGGGCTTCTGTAAACATCTGTGTGCAGGCTTTTGTATGGACATAGTTTAAACCTCCTTTGGGTAAATACCAAGAAGTGTGATTACTGGCTCTTACGGTAAGTGTATGTTTAGTTTCATGAGAAATAGTCAAACTATCTTTCAGAGCAGTGGTGCCAGAGTGCATTCTCTCCAACAATGAGTGGGAGTTCCTGTTGCTTCAGATCTTTTTTTTTTTTTTGAGACAGAGTTTCGCTCTTGTTACCCAGGCTGGAGTGCAATGGCGCGATCTCGGCTCACCGCAACCTCCGCCTCCTGGGTTCAGGCAATTCTCCTGCCTCAGCCTCCTGAGTAGCTGGGACTACAGGCACGCGCCACCATGCCCAGCTAATTTTTTGTAGTTTTAGTAGAGACGGGGTTTCACTATGTTGAACAGGATGGTCTCGATCTCTTGACCTCGTGATCCACCCGCCTCGGCCTCCCAAAGTGCTGGGATTACAGGCATGAGCCACTGCGCCCGGCCTGTTGCTTCAGATCTTTACCCGCATTCAGTGTTCTGGATTTTGGCCATTTTAATAGGTGTGTTGTTGTGTCTCATTGTCACTTTAATTTGTATTTCCGTGATGGCACATGAAGAAATGCAAATTAAGGCCTCTTATTTATTTCTTTGCCATTTGTATATCTTATTTAGTGAGTTGTCTGTTCAGGTAATTGGCATATTTTTAAACTGGGCTTTTGTTTTCTTGTTGGTGGGTTTAAGGGTTCTTTGTAATATTTGGATAGTAGTCCTTGATCAAATAGTACACATTGAAAGCAATGGCAAAAACTGCAATTATGTTTACAACCTAATACATTTTTTGCAAATATTTTCTCCCAGACTGCAGTATCATTTTAATCTCTTGACAGTGTCTCTACCAGGGTGGGATTTTTAAAATATTAATGAAGTCCAACCATTAACTATTTTTTTCATAGATAATTTCTTCGCTGCTGTTTCTAAAAGTCCTCACAACCAAACTTCTTCACTCCTTACTTTAAATATGCATTCTGTTTTCAGCAAATCCAAAATTTCTTCTATAGAAGCAAACTCTTTAGTGAAAGAGAATTTTAAATAAAAGCAATCATGTTTCTCCAAAATTGAGGCAAATCCTCCTGAAACCATATTTACTTTAGTCCTGGTGCTTGAGCTTCATAAAACTACAGGCCCAATATTTCCCCCAGCCTCTAGCTCTCATGCACGTGCACACACACATACACACACACTTTGCTTTTAATGGATTCATGGATATGATTTACTTTTAAACTCCTTCCAGCTCCATTTTAAACTCTTTCAGGTTTGGCAGCTGGTGAAAATGCAAGGCTGGAGGTTAACACACACACACACGTTTGGTGGAATGAGGATCCTAGAAACACTGGTGAGAGGGGCAAGATCTCCACCCTGGCCTTCTCATCGAGTATTATGCGCCTTCCAGATAGGGCCACCATCTAGTCTCTGACCCCACTCCCTGGGAGGAAGAGCATCACCTGTGGCCTATCTTTTCAGCATGTCATTATTGGTTTCCTGAGCTTCATTTGGGAGGCAGAGGTGACTAGATGCCTTTGCTTTCTTCCAGTGGATTAATGGGTGGATATTTCCAAATCACTAAGCCTTATCCAGTGTTTGCTGTGTACACTTGCCATAGGAGCAAATTGGTATGCATGGTCTCACTTAGACCCAGAGATGGAAAACACGTGTGGAAGATGATAGATTTCCTTGGTCTGTACTGATCCTTCTACCTCGAGATTATTCCATGAGAGAGAGTGAGAGACAGAGATAGGGAGAGAAAGGAAGAGAGAGGGAGAAAGAGAGAGACAGGGAGAGAGAGAGATTCATTTCCATTTCTAATTTATAAGC
The DNA here is from genome assembly GCF_001604975.1 of Cebus imitator. Taxonomy (NCBI): domain Eukaryota; kingdom Metazoa; phylum Chordata; class Mammalia; order Primates; family Cebidae; genus Cebus; species Cebus imitator. The sequence continues at coordinate 5,293,634 of NW_016107364.1, read as the reverse complement.
CATGGTATTTTGAGTCTCTCTTGATGGCTGTTTTGGTTTTACCCTAGTTAAAGGCAGCTTGTACATATCATATTTTTAAAGGCTCAGCTATACATTGAAGTGTAATTGCTGTAATTAAGCATACACTCATTTATAATTTTGAGAAAATGGTCCCCTATAGAGGGTGCACAAAATATCACTCCTGTGTAACAGAAGGCTGAAGAGCTTTGACACGGCTTTCACGTTTAGGGGTAGTGTAGACCAAAAGCTAATTTATAATGTTTGCTAACTCAGCTTAATACATGAAAAGCCACAATGTCTTTTCTTTATAAAGATAAGATTAACATATAACAGAAATTGTCAATTCCCAGTTTTATGTTTAATTTTAAACATCTTGTAGGCATGTACAATCAGGTTTTACCATGGAAGAGTGGTTTATACACAGTGTTTCTTAAATTTGACTATGCATCAGAATTGCCAGACTAAATTTTATAATTTAGCTGCCAAAGTGGATCCTGGTTATTTATCTTATAAAGTATCATGTGATATTTTGATGTACAAATAGATTTGAAAGCCCCTGATAGAAGGAAATAAGTGTGAGCTTAATGTCAGAAGACCTTATTCACATACAAAACTGTCATTTTAACAACTATGTTTGACAATTTGAGGATAGGAACACTCCTCTGAACATTGGTTTCTACCTGACAAATAAGGATAATATTATGCTTAATTTATATCTTTATTATGTTATTAAATGAAACAGTGTATGTGGAAATACTTTAAAATCTGTAAATATTTTTCAAAGATGTATAGCATTATTACAGCACTTTTATGCCTAGAGCTGCAAAAACAAGGCATAATTTGTTAAACAACTGAATTTCATTTTTTGTAAACAAAGTGAAGAAAATAATTCCCATGAAAAGATTGATTTTCTGTCTATTTTTTAGATGCGATCCTATTTGTGTTTTCACTTTTTCCATATTGCTTTGTTGATCTCTTATAGTCAAGTCCATTTATTTTGTTTCTGTTTTATTCTGTCCTTTCACTCCATTTTTTCCTCTTCTCATCCCCCCAAAACAGGTGTTCCAGTTTTATAAATTAGTTGCATTTATTAAAAAAAACATAACTGAGATATAATCTATGAATATAATCTCAGACCAACTTATTCTTTTGTAATAGTAATTTAAGTATTTTATTTTACATATCATTTTTTCATGTTTCTACGAATGTGGCAGTTAAAATTTTGGAAATATAAGAGTGGAAATATAAGGTGATTTTTAAAAGCTCCTTAAACTAAAAAGTTGATATTACCATATTGCATAAACAGGAAAATGTAATTTCAGTTAATAATATATGACACTCCATCTCAATTAATATGCAGATATAAATTTTATTTAAAAGTAAATTCAAATACATAATATTTTGTCATATGTAGAGATTTAATCATTGATCTAAATTAATCAAGTTGGGGGTGATTAATTTCCCAAATTTCTTTTGTATAAATAGTGTAGTCAGTATAATCATTTATTCTAGGAAACAAGAAAACATAGTGTAGTGGAAAGATTTCAGACCTATGTCAAAGCAAAATTCCACTGGACAAAGTTAAATGAGTAAGGAAAACTTTATTCAATGCTCTTGCAATCGAGGAGAGTAACTAGAAGGCAGTCAAAAGTCAACCCCATTGAAACAAAAAGCAAAAGGGTTTTTAAGTGCTGGGCAAACTACTGAAAAAGTGATGGAGGATATTAGGGAAAGTTAAACATGGTGTGTGTCCAGAATGTTGAGTTATCCTGAGTTTGCAAATGTTTTTCTCTGGTGAATAGGGTAGCTGTGTTTGCTAATTAGCACCCACCAAAGTTAGGCTCCTACACGCCCACACAGATTGGGAGATAGTGGCTCTATCATCCATAATGATTACATTTGAAAGGGGTGGTTTCCAAGTCCTTGAGAGAGACAGTTCTGGGTCATAAACCTGACAAGAAGATTTTAAAAAAAATTATATCTCAAAAATGCAGAGGATTTACAAATTTTCTAAAAGTAAATGCTCTAAGAAAAGAAAGGTCAGGGCCTGAAGTCAGGAATTAGGTTGTCTAAAGTTTAGACTATCTGAGAGCACTGTGGTAGCCACTACTTACAAAATGATGGATAAAACATAGATAAACTCTGTCCCCATGGAATTTATTGTAATATTATAAATAATACTCACCCAGCTTAAAACTTGAATAAGTTATTGTCCTCTTAGGCAGCTGCAAATTTTTAGGTTTTTACTCTACAATAAAGCTGAATAAGCTGGAAATCAATTACTTTTCTTGAAACCCAATAGAATTGAGGTCACAGGGCAAACTACCACCTCGAAGCCTGGAGAGACAAGTGCATGAGGGAGCCACAAGGTAAGACATCTGCTTACCTGGTGCAGAAGCTGCTGAAGCTATTAACTGGTCAAAACACTGATGTGATCATTCTGATGAATTGCTAGAAGTGGAGTATGAATGAGCATCAGAATGAGAAACTCTTAGGGGTTGCAGCCTTGGGAGGGCCCCACACTTTGGTGGGTTTTATTTACCTCCAGAAGCCCCATGATACTGACAGTAAAGAGCTGAGAGAGTGCCATTTATGACACTGGCAGGGAAGAGGAAGAACAATCACTGTGAACTATACCTGGGGCATCCTTCATAGCAAAGGCCTGCTCTCCAAGTGAAGTCCTGACCAGAGTATTGTCCCCCTTGGGAGAAGGGCATTTATCCCATTCCAGTCTCTCTAGCTTTCCTGGCTCAACTGAGTAGGAAGTGGCCATACAAGAAAATACATGTGGGGAGGTAACAGCGCAGAGACACTGGCCCCCTAATGACTGAACTGGAAAATTACAGGACATCTTCCGTACCCTACTCTTTACCACCACACTCACAGGGCTCAGGGTCATCATAGTGCTGACATCTCAAAGACTGGCAAGACTTGGAGCATCAATAATTAGGCAAGATAAGTCAAGAGGGGACAGAGAAACAAGAACCCCAGAGGAATCTGAAGCCTCTGACCCCTCCAGTTACCGGAAGAACAAGAGTAAGAATGACAGCAGACTACTCACCAGAAACCATGCAAGCAGACAGAGCGGAGAGTAACAAAAATGTTGAAAAACATACAACAAACTACAACTCTATATCCAGTGTAAATTATTTTCAAAAAGTGAAACTGTTTATTATTTTATTTTCTGTGAGAACATGTTTATTTACATGTTCTCACAGAAAAGTGAAAGAATTTGTTTACAGATTTGCCCTGTAAGAAATCTTAAATATTCTTCAGTGAAAATGAAAATGACACAAGTCAGAAACTTAGATCTACCTAAGGAAAGGAAAGGCATCAGAGAAATAATAGATGTGGAGAAAATAGTCTTTTATTTTTTTCTAGAATAAATAAAAAAAAAGACAGAAGAAAATCCGGGTGACCCCAGATTTGTTAACAGGTTTTAGATACAGTGAGAAAAGTATGAACCATGAAAGAAAAATAAGTTGGGCTTTATTAAAATTTTAATAATCTACTCTGTGAAACATTCCACTAAAAGACTAAAAAGACAGATGGGAGAACATATTTACAGCACTCACAGGTGGTAAATAAATTGTATCCCAAGTGAATAAAGACCTCTTTAAACTCAACAATAAGCAAACAAAACAAAGTTCTAAAAATGGTTAAAGATATAAACTGACATATCACCAAAGAAGATTAAAGATGTAAACTCAACAATAAGCAAACAAAACAAAGTTCTAAAAATGGTTAAAGATATAAACTGACGTATCACCAAAGAAGATTAAAGATGTATCATCTGTAATTAGAAAATTAAAGAAAACAACAATGAAATATCTCTTTATGCCAACTTCAATGGCTAATCTAATACACCAAAAATAGAAATTGTTGGAGAGGATGGCCAACAACAGAAACTCTCATTCATTGCTAGGGGAATGCAAACTGGTACCGCCACTTTGGAAGACAATTTGATAGTTTCAATTTAAGAAAAAATATAGCCCTACCATAAGATTTAGCAATTGTGCTTCTAGGTATTTATTGATTTATCCCAAACAAAAATGTTTATATCAACTTTATCTACAATCACCAACAATTTTAAAAAACAAGAAGTTCATCAATAAGCAAAAGGATAAATGATCTGTGGTGCATCATGCAATGAAATATCATTCAATGACAAAAAGAAATGAGCTGTCAAGTCACAACAGACATAAATGAATCTCAAATATATATTATCGAGGGAAAGAAGCCAGTCTGGAAAGCTAAATACATTGTGATTGTAATTATATTTTTGAAAATGCAAAATGTTATATATGATAAATGGTAAAAGCTTATAGATGTCATTACTTTGGGAGTACTACAAAGATTTGAATAGGTAAATCAGAGAAGGTGTTTAGAATGGTGAAACTATTCTGTATGATACTACAATGGTGGATAAATGACACTATGCATTTTTCAAAACTCACAGAATGTGATAGCACAAAGAGTTAGTATTAATCTACACACAAAAATATAATTGTTTAGGAATTTAGAGGAATCCCAGGATGGAATATACAATACAACAAAAGAATCTAACTGTATTACAAATATATGAAACAATCTCACTGAAGAGGATGAAAAAAGATGCTGACCTAAGTAACTGTAAAGAAGTGGATCTGTAACACTAAAGGAAATAGAGACTGCAGGCAAGCACTCTAGTTGATTTGATAGTGCTGTCTCCCAAGAGGGTGTCAATTAACATTTGTTTTCTTTCAAGGCTTTATCAAAGCTCTTTTTTTATTATTGTACTTTAAGTTCTGGGGTGCATATGCAGAATGTGCAGGTTTGTTACATAGTTATACATGTGCCATGATGGTTTGCTGCATCCATCACCCCGTCATCTACATTAGGTATTTCTCCTAATGCTGTCTCTCCCCTACCCCCTGACTTGCTGCTCTAATACCATGGTGGGAGCCAGGATTCTCATTGTTGAAGTGGATAAGATAGGGGAGCAGGTTACAATGGTCCACGTGGCAGTGGATTAGAGATGGAGATATTAGTATGAATTCATATTTAGCTTGATATAGATAAAGATGGTTTTATATGGACGTGTGTTTCTACTTGCATCTGCATATAACAGTTAGTATAAACACACCTATCTCCTTGCTTTGTCAGTTTAGAAGACCTGGAAGCAATGACACCCAGTAGCAGTTAGTGCACTGAATTCCCAGATTTGGGCTTCTAATACTGTTCTTCAATAAGTGAAAACAAGGTTTCTTGGAGAAATGGCTAATTCAAGAAATAGGCAAGGATATATACAAGATGAGTGATATGGTTTGGTTGTGTCCCCACCCAAATCTCATCTTGAATTGTAGCTCCCATAATTCCCTTGTGTCATGGAGGGACCTGGTAGGAGGTAATTGAATCATGGGGGCGGGTCTTTCCTGTACTTTTTTTGTGATAGTGAATAAGGCTCGTGAGATCTCATGGCTTTATGGGAGTTGCCCCTGCACAAGCTCTTTTGCCCACCACCTTGTGAGACATGCCTTCATTCTTTTTTCATCTTCTGCCATGATTGTGAGGCCTCCCCAGCCATGTGGGCTTCTTGGTTATGAAAATTAGCAGCATGAAAACACACTAATACAATGATCTTGAAGTATCTTGTAGTGCTAAAAAATAAGAAAGAATACAATGAGCTTGGAGCATCTTCTAGTGCTAAAAAATAAGGAAGTGATTTAAAAAATGATGTGGGTTTGACAAAAGGACACAGGGGTTAGCTGCAAAAGCTTCCAGTGGCCAAAGTTGAATTTGGTAATAAATTAAAGCACTGAATTATAGCCTAAAATATAAAATAAATATCCATAGGTCCATACTGAAATAAATGATAGAATAAATGGACAAATGAGGAGAACAGACAAATATCTCAGGCAGAATTCTAAATAATTTATGTAGAAACTTTTCCCTCAAAGAGGTGGAAAATAACTCACCATTTGCTAAATGAGGGCTCCACATAGGAACTTTCTTCCAAAATGCACAGAACAGAAAGAAAGAAAACAAGAAATAACTTCACAGCGGAGACAAAACTATCTCTGGCTGGTGATACAGATGAACAATAACAGTGATAATTTATGGTAGCCATCTATACCATTCAAAATGTAATGAAAATGTACATCAACAAAATAAAAATAAGAAAGGGAAAAAAATACTTGATCATACAAGTTGTGCAGAAAAGTTAATTAATGGGATTTTATATAATCTAATACTTATTCTTGATAAAACCTCTAAGACAGGTAGGAATGAAAGGGAATTATCTAAACTTGATAAAGAATGTCTACAAAATCCTACAGCTAAAATTATACATACTTATGAAAGACTAAGAATTAAGGACAGGGAGATTGAGTAGAAAGAAATCTCTATGTACATAGGTCATGATTATCTATGTAGAAAATTCCAAGAAATCTACAAAAATAAAATCCTAGAACTAAGGCAATTCAACAAGGCTGCAGATACAAGATAAGAAACAAAATTAATCACATTTTTATATACTCACAATAAGCATATGAAAATAAAAATTAAAGATACACCACTTGCAAGCACCCCAAAGAAAGTGCACACTTTCTGTGCTAAGTGCATACATAGGCAAAATTTGTATGATAAAAATAATAAGTTGATGAAAGAGAGTGAATAATGCATAAATAAATAAATTGAAAGACACACTGTATTCCTGGATTAGATGACTCCCCATAGCAAGGTTGTTCATTTTTTTCTAAAGTGATCAACATGGTAAAGATATTAATTGTCCCCAAAAGGATCTATAGTATTAATATAATTCATGTCAAAAGTTCCAGCAAGGTATTGTACGAATATAGGTAAACTTGTACCACAGAAATGCTAAAATGATCTTGGAAAAGAAGACTAAAGTAAGAAAAATCACTCTACAGTATCTCAAGACCTACTGAAGCTACAGTAATCAAGACAGTATGGCATGAAGTATGTCATTGAATCAGGGGCACACCTATAGATCAAAAGAATAGAGAGAAGAACCCCAAAATAGACTAAAAAATAGGCTCAGCTGATTTTTTACATAGGTGCAAATATAATTCTCTGGAGGAAGGAGACTTTTTAAGCAAAGTGTGCTGCAGCAATTGGAAATTTGGCAAAAAAAAAAAAAAAAAGAACCTCAATAACGAACTCATATAAAGAATAATTCCAATTGGACAATGAAACTAAATATGAAACATAAAACTATAAAACTTATGGGGGAAAGACATAGGAAAATTTTGATATATAGTGCAAGACAAAGAGTTCACATGCTTGACATGAAAAGCAAAAGCCATAAATGGAATAAATGACAAATTGGACTTGTCTATTTGAGAAAATTCATGTGAATAGAGTGAAAAGATAAGCTATAAATAAGGAAAACATGATTTGTGAAGCGTGCATTATATAGAAAACTAGTATCTGGACTATATAAATAACTCAAAACGCAAGAGTAAAAATCAAGTAATTCAATTCCAAAATGGGCAAGAGCCATGAACAGACATTTTACTGAAGAGGATCTACACATAACAAATGAACATATGAAGATGTTAAGTATTCTTAGCCATTAGGGAAATGCAAATTAATACCACAATGAAATATTATTGAACACTTATCAGAATGGCAAAATTAAGAAAAAAATTGTGGCAACAAGTAATGCTGGTAAGAAGAAGGAGAAACTAGATCTCTCATACATTACTGGTGAGAACGTAAAATGGTTTGGCCACTCTGGAAAATAATTTGACAGTTTCTTAAAAATCTAAGCACATAATGACCACATGATCCAGCAAAATTACACTCATAGGCATTTACCCTATAAATTAAAATGTATGTTTTTACACAACTACCCATATAAAAATGTTAATAGTAGCTTTATTTGTAATAACTCCAAACTGGAATCAGCCCAGTTGTCCTTCAACAGGTGAATGATTAAACAGTTTGTGTTACATACATATCATGGAATATTATTGAGCAATGAAAAGGAATAAATTATAGATACTTAAAGCAATTTAGATGAATCTCCAGGTAACCATGCTGAGTAAAATAATCCAATCCCTGAAGGTTGCATGCTGTGTGATTTCATTAATATAACATTCTTGACAACATTTTAGAAATGGTGGTAAAATCAGTGGTTGCTAGGGGTTTGGGACTGGGTGTGGAGATCTGGGAGTGCTTATAAAAGGACAACATAAGGGATTTTTGTGGTGACAGAATGTTTAATTCAGATTGTAGTGGTAGATACATAAACATATACATGTGATAAACTCAAATAATACTAAACACACATACATACACACACACACACACACACACACACACACACCATGATTATAAGTAAAACTGGAGAAATCTGAATAAGATTGGTGAATTATATCAATGTTAATATCTTAGTTGTGATATTAGATTACAGTTTTCACAAAATGTTAATATGGGCAAATGAAGTAAAATATACATAGGTTATCTTTTGTATGATTTCTTAAAACTGCATGTAAATCTATAATTACCTCAGTAACATTTTTAATTTAAAAAAGTTGAATTCCTTCTAATCTTTGAACACGTAGAAAAGTTGTCTTGTTGCGTTTTCCATCAAAATCTGAGCATTTCATACGCACAACATCACGATGGAAGCTATTTGCCTTATTCTGCGCCCTCAAAATACAGAAATGGGGCCTTGCCACTTATAAATAGCTACTGCATAGGGCCAATTCTGCTGCTGCTGTGAAATCCTGAGATTTCAAATTGTTTGTAATACTTTAAAATGTGCTTTTTTTTGGTATTTGGATCTAAACCAGAATAATATCACTATTCTCTCTGGAGATTGTATTTGAAATAATCTCTAGCCAAAATTACTATTGCAGCCTCTACAAAACAGCTGACTTTGGCGTGAAATCAGGGCTCCCACTGCACTATCTTCCTGGGCATAATGCTGAGTATGCCTATTGTATCTCTGCTAATTTGGCCACGGGTACTTGGAGTTTCTTAACCCTTTGTAATGCTCTTATAAATTCTACTTGTCTACAATGGAGCACAGCTAAAATTTCTTGATGTGCCCACGTTTCAAACTTCAGTTTTTGTTTTCATTATGTTTAGTTTCTTGACCATCTTATAACTCAAGGAGAATGACCCTCGAAGTATTTCTATCCCCCTCTTGGCTACTTACTTACTACCTTGCCCTGCTAATAATTTAAACTTGTTATACATCCTTTTCATTTTAGAAGGCTCTTAGATAAAATGTGTCATTTAATTCTTAGTAAACCTTGTCAGGTAGATATTTTTATCCCTTATTTATAAGTACAGAAATAGAAATTCTGAGTAATTCCCTAAGCTAGTAAGCAAGAAAGCAAGGACTTGAATTTTAGGCATTCTGGTTCTAAATGGAGAGTTATCCCTATGACAATCAGAGATGCCGAAGGGAAATGAAAACTGCCTTAGTGGATAGGTGAAAGCCAGCACCTTGGGCCTCCTCCCACAGCCTCTAAGCCCATTGAAGCTCTTCATTGCACATACAGCAATCTAGGATGGCTAAAAGACTTCAGTGAAGAGCAAAAAGTTTTCTTAAGCTTTACTTCCTTATTGGCATATGGATCTTGGAAAAAGTTTCCTAAAAGTAATATTTTAAGATTATACTTCCTAAGATATTAACAAATAGGATAATTAGTTTTAAAACTGCTTGCTTATGGTGAGACAAGAATGTCTGAAATTGATAGAACCCTACCTGAATGCATATACATTGAACAGATGAATGAATGAATGAGCCTATGAAGACTGTAATTGTGTGCTGCAGAATGCAGCATTAAGTAATTTTAAGCATACTTACTTACTTAAAGGTAACATCAAGAAAACTTACGCTAACTGCTTTGAAGACTGTGTGCTTGACAATGTTGCTTTTCTTGATCTGTTTAATATTTTAACATTTTACAGCTTTGTTGCAGGTACCTTTGTTTTCTTACCCAGGCACTTGACTATATGTGCTCATGATGTCATTCTGGAGAAGGAGGGTCAATTGCATTCTTCTTTGTGGATGAACTAAATCAGCCACATAGTTATGTTTATAAGAACCAGGCTGCTGAAGGTTTCTTTCTATCTATCCACAATTGCCAGTATCTTGAATAGAATAGGCTTAAGTGAAAAGAACCTGGAGTCTGAAGAAGCACAACACTAGTGTGTTTTCATCATCGTGTTTTAAATATAAGGTGAAGTATGCACTTTGGCCTTTCATTTCCCACAGTGTGCCTCAGACAGTCTCTTCGTGAGTGCGTATGGGAGAAAAGATTTCTTTCCTCGCCCGTCATTAGGTTCGTGGTGAAAGCACGTACTATAATTGAGATACTAATAACAAAAAAGCATATACATTTTTATTTAATATAATTTTTATGGGACGTGAGAGACTTCAAAAGGAAATGAAGACCCAAAGAAACAGGGAAGACTGTGTAGTTTTCTACCAAGTTTGATGAAGAAGTGGATAACTGTGAAAAAGCATGATTGGACCAGAGGTATGATTTAACAGTAATGAGGGGATCATAGCAAGGCCCACTTGTTTAGATTTTTCTCTCTGTCCCTGTGTCAAGAGAGATAAGGGGCTTTCCTGTTTGGGGGGTATAGGTACACAAATGTGTACAAAGTTGATATCTTTATGATACTGAGTGTTTAAATCTCTTAGTTCAATATAATTCTCCTTTTCATTTCTTGTTTTTTTTTTTTTAATTTACAGTCATGCATCATTTCATGACAGGGATAAACTCTGAGAAATGTATTTTTAGGCAATTTCATCATTGTGTGAATATCGTAGAGAGTGCTTACACAAACCTAGGTGGTGTATCTTCCTACGCACCTAGGCTATATGGTATAGCCTATTGCTCCTAGGCTTTAAACCTGCACAGCATGTTTCTGTACTGAATGCTGTAGGCAACTGGAAAGCAAATCACTAGGCAATAGGAATTCTTCATCTGCATTATAATCTTATGGGACTACCGTTGTAATATGAGGTCCATCATTGACTAGAATGTAGTTATGTGGTGCATGACTACATTTCATTAAAATTTCAACATTTTCCCCATAAAAATTTGTATATTTTAAGATTGATTTTAGGAAATTAGTAACATATTTACTGTAATTGTTATCTTTTAAATTACATTTTCTTATTACTTATGTGTAGGTTTACATAGTGATTTTGATTCCAATTTATACCTTCATTCATTGCTTTCAATACTCATTATATGTAAATAACAATGATTTTAATTTTGTTTTTCAAATACTTATACTTTTTTTTTCTTGCCTCAATACACTGGCAAGCTCCTTCAGGAGAAGGGTGAACAGAACTGCTATTAAAGCAATTCGTGACTTGTTCCTGACTGTAATTATTTAATCACTGAGCATGATAATTGCTGTATGTTTACGACCTTCAGAAAGTCATTTTTCCCCAGTTTTCTGTACATTTTTATCATGAATGGACATTGAACAGTCTCAATGATTTTTCTGTTACCTAATGAGATGATCATGAACTTTAACTTTTTATGTGTTTATGTGGTAGAATTTATTAACTGATTTTCTATTAATTCTTCTATTAAACATCTCCTACTGCCAGATGCTGTGGCTCACGCCTATAATCCCAGCACTTTGGGAGGCTGAGGCAGGTGGATCACCTAAGGTCGGTTTCAGACCATCCTGACCAACATGGAGAAACCCTGTCTCTACTAAAAATACAAAATTAGCCGGGCATGGTGGCACATGCCTGTAATCCTAGCTACTCAGGAGGCTGAGGCAGGAGAATGGCTTGGACCCAGGAGGTGGAGGTTGCAGTAAGCGGAGACCGCACTCCAGCCTGGGCAACAAGAGCATAACTTTGTCTCAAAAAAAAAAAAAAATCTCCTACTGAGGCCCTGTGTAGTGGCTCATGCCTATAATCCCAGCACTTTGGGAGGCCGAGGTGGGCAGATCACTTGAGGTCATGTGTTTGAAACCAGCTTGGCCAACATGGTGAAACCACATCTCTACTAAAAATACAAATACTAACTGGGTGCTGTGGCACGCACCTGTAATCCCAACTGCTTGGGAGGCTAAGGCGGGAGAATTGCTTGAACCCAGGAAGCGGAGGTTGCAGTGAGCCAAGATCGTGCCACTCCACTCTAGCCTGAAGAAGAGAGCGAGACTCTGTCTCAAAAATACATAAATAAAAAAAAATAAAAATAAATAAGCAAACATCTCCTACTTTATTATCCTCTTTGTACATTGCTGGATTTGCTTTGTAACACGGTTTCTGGTGTTGTATCTATGACCACAATGAAGGTTGTATGGTGCTGAGCTTGTGGGTGTCAGTATGATAAGCTTGAAAGATGCATTGAGTCCTTTGATGGAACTTTCTGTAAACTGGGCCTGGTGGTTTCTTTGGACAAAAAGTTGACCTATTGACAAAATTTCAAATGTGATTATGGAACTGTATAGATGTTCTAATTCTTCTTGAGTCCTTATTTTTCTTCTTCTTCTTCTTTTTTTTTTTCCAGCATTCCCAATGAGACTGAAGAGTCTTTATTTTCCAACTCTCTACTATGTACCCTACTTCAAGCCAGACCATTGCTCTAACATTCTCTTAGCAGTCAGGACTACTCCTTTCTGAGATCAGGCTTATTTGCAGAGAGGTCTTCTATTCTACACCCAGCACTGAGCAAGCCTAGGCTTGTCTCCTGACTTTCCCAACCCACAGACTGTCAAACCAGAGTTTCAATGCATCCCACTCAGTAAATATCTTCAAGGAAAAAGCTGGTTTCCTTGCTGTGCCTGCTTCTATGAATTCATATTTTCATTTTGTTTTGACCTTTTAATAAGTATTAATTCTGTTGACAGGAGGTTAAAAGCATTTACATAGATTTTTCATTTTATCCAACATTTTTAGTTGGTTTTCACCACAGGATAGTCAAAGTATCTAGACATTCATACTACCAGAAATAAGGGCTTATTTTCGTTCTCAATCACATGATTTGTTAAATTCTTAACGTGCTTCAGAACCTACTTCTCTAATTTTTATTTCTTCAATTACTCCATTTTTTCTGGACAGTAACCTAGCAATTTCTAAGGCTATCCCAACATGTTAACAACTCTTACTTCTTTGTGTTTTTGACGCATTTAGAGCAATGGCATTAATTATAAAATTATTTATTGAGTTTTTTTCTTCATGGCAGGTGTGTTACCAGAAAGTAGTCCCAATCTAGACCCTAAGAGAGGGTTCTTGGATCTTGCACAAGAAAGAATTCAGGGCAAATCCACTGAGTAAAGTGAAAGCAAGTTTATTAAGAAAGGAAAGGAATAAAAGAAAGCCTACTCCATAGATAGAGCTTGGTGTTCCCAGAAGCAAAAGAAGGAACACATCCACCCTAGCTACAATGCTTGTTTATATAGAAGATATCAAAGCAAAAAAAAATCATGAGGGAGCTGTGCTCTGCTACAAGGGCTTGTAACAAAGGATTGCTAATTTTTGCGTAACTACTCTCTTCCACAAGAATCTGTATTATTATGCTTAAAACAAAACTTATTCCCAAACTAAGAACGTTCTTGTTCTTAAGATATTGGGACATCAGGACATTTTCCGGGTCTGTTATCTTCTGGGTCTATTAAATCCTGGTGTTAGTGGCAGCAAATCCATATAGGTTTGCAGCAACCTCAATTCTTGCCTCCTCAGAAGAAAGAATTCGGCCCAGGGGCATCAGGCAGAGTGACAGGCAAATTTTAGAGAAGGAGTAATTGTTTATTAAAAAGCACTAGAACAGGAAAGAAAGGAAATAAAGTACACTTGGAAGAGGGCTGAGTGGGCGACTTGAGAGAACAAATGGTCTTTCCTTGGGGGTTAGATGTTGGGAGGCTTCCAAGGTGTCACGTGCCTTCCCCCTCCGTCTTCCCTTGGGTGGACTGTCTGCGTGTGCATTGGCCGTGGGCCCCTGGGAGGGAGCGCATGCGCAGTGTGTTTACTGAAGTTGTGCGCATGCTCCCTTGAGGCGTTCTGCCCCTACCAGTTGAGTGTTCCTAGAAGGCCAGACAGCAGTTAAAGTCCACCATTTTGCCTCTCAGCGCACGTGCCTAAGCCCACTCACCCAGCTCCTGAGATGTTATTTGGGAGCCGATCACTAGTTTCAGTTGTTTCTGTCTACTGAGAGATGGACTTTCCTTCGCACTGGCTGTGCCCTATTATTATTTTAGAGAGAAAGTTTAACAACTGCCTATCACCCACCTGATGGCTGCCCGACATTCCTGTGTGGGGAGGGGATGCTCTCCTGCCCTGCTTGTATCTGACCAGCTACCCACTGTAACACTGGGTCTGTTCCGTAAACATATTAACTTGCTCCGTTAACCGCAAATATCCTGTGACTAAGGATGCCTAACTTCCTGGTAATGCAGCTCAGCAGGTCTCATTTGACCCAGCCCCTATTCAAGATGGAGACGCTCTGGATCAGAGCCTCTGACAGATGCTTGAAGGTGATATGAAGAGTAACTGTCATAAAATGTGGAGTGAGCTTCTAAGGAGAGATGTCCTGGGCTGTAGTGGGGAAGTCTTCAGGCAGACTACTTCATATCTACAAAAAAGAATTTTTAAAATGATTTAAAGTGGAATGTTTAAATATAGCTTATTAGCCTGGTCACATGCAACTTACTTAAATCAGATTAAATCTTTATTTCAAATATTTTCATTATCCTTATTCTAGAGTAAATCTCTAAATGCATTTTCAGCCACACTTTCATTTCTCATGGGCTCAACCTAATGCCACAAGTATAAACTGAAATAATTTTAGGTATGTAGGCTTTTAAAGAAAATGTTCCTATTTGACATTTGATTTTGTTCCACATAACTTGGTTACAGGCAGATGTAAAGGAGGTAACTATGGTGGAAAGAAATTGGCAGGAAACACTGAGGAGAGCTGGGGTTCGATGCTCTCCTTCACTCATTGGCTGAAGTTCCTTGGGCAAGACACTATCCTCTCGGAGCCTAGTTTCCTCATGTACTGAGTAGAGGCAACAATAAATTTCCTTCCACAGTTATGATTAGAATAAAAATTATGAGAATGTGATGCTAAAACGATGCTTTTAAATTTCAAATCTATTCATTTCACTCTCCTGTTTAAAATCCTTCAACATCTTGCTTTTTTTTTTTTTTTTTTTTTTTTTTTTTTTGAGATGAAGTCTCATTCTTGTCCCCAAGGCTGGAGTGCAGTGGCGCAATCTTGGCTCACTGCAACCTCCGCCTCCCGAGTTCAAGCTATTCTCCTGCCTCAGCCTCTCAAGTAGCTGGGATTACAGGTGGCTGCCACCCTGCCTGGCTAATTTTTATAAATTTTTAGTAGAGATGGGGTTTCAGCATTTTGGCTAGGCTGGTCATGAACTTCTGACCTCAAGTGATCCACCCGTCTCAGCCTCCCAAAGTGCTAGGATTATAGGCATGAGCCACCAAACCTG
Organism: Cebus imitator; assembly: GCF_001604975.1. Classification (NCBI taxonomy): domain Eukaryota; kingdom Metazoa; phylum Chordata; class Mammalia; order Primates; family Cebidae; genus Cebus; species Cebus imitator. The sequence goes on along the minus strand of NW_016107364.1, from coordinate 5,278,187 downwards.
GCCAACATCTTGCCATTTTATTTGTAATAAAATTTAACACCTTTATTAGCTGCATACATAACCTGGTTCCTTTTCAGCCCCTTTTTGTCTTGACTCCCCTTGCTGCCTCCTCCAGCTGCTCAGCTGGGCTCCTGCCACACTGACCTCCTCTGGGACTTCAAACAATGGGCTCCTGCCTGTGTCATCTTAACTCCTGTTTTCCCTTCTGCCTGGATGCGTTTCTCCTCGTCTTCCTGACTCTGAAGTCCCAGCTCAGACACTGCCCATGAGAGAGTCTTTGCTCACCCTGTCTCATGGAGTGCCCCCACCCTCTGCCCCAAGGTGTTAATTCTAGCCTTTATTATTATTATTTTGAACAAAGCACGGGGTTTATTTGGGGGAACTTACATACAGGGATGGTCTAGCGATGGCAGGCTGCGGAGGAGAATGATAAGCACTTGTAAAAATCATGCAGTTTACGTAACACCCTCACGTGGCACCCGGCCCTCAGTAACCTCCAAGTGGCAACTCTATTTTCTTGAGCTATTTCCGTCAGGTGCATTTACCCTACAGTGTTGTTATTTTTTTTTAATTTTGGCTAGGTGCAGTGGCTCATGCCTGCAATCCTGGCACTTTCGGAGGCTGAGGTGGTTGGATCACAAGGTCAGGAGATTGAGACCATCCTGGTCAACATGGTGAAACCTTGTCTCTATTAAAAGTACAAAAATTAGCTGGGTGTGGTGGTGTGTGCCTGTAGTCCCAGCTACTCAGAAAGCTGAGGCAGGAGACTTGATTGAACCCGGGAGGCGGAGGTTGCAGTGAGCCGAGATCACACCACTGCACTACAGTCTGGGGGCAGAGCAAGACTCTGTCAAAAAAAAAAAAAATACCTATACGTAGATCTTAGAATAGATTTTAGCCTCCGAGGCTGTGGTCACGTGGTTCACAGAGCTCCTCACAGGGTGACTCTCTGCCTGCCCCTGCTAGAGTGTAAGCGCCTGAGGGTGAGGCTCTGGCTTCTGCTGTGGAGTCTTGAACAGCTCACAGCACCTGCCAGGCATCAGTCACTGCATTTTTAATAAATGAATAGCTGTTTGGCTGTGAATGTATATTGAAAATGGTAAAGGGTTATTCAAATACATGGCATTTTGACTACATGTTTTATAGTCTGTTTTTTACATAGCCTGAGATTGTCAGAAAAGTCAGGTTGTGTTGTCATTCAGATCCAAGGTTTGATGCTCCATGTGGCAGAGACCCTGCAACAACAAGGCATCCCACCGACAGCAACTCCAGTGACAGCCCAGGCTGCTCCTCATGGCACTGCTCGAAAGACAGCTCTCAGCCTTGACAGACGAGCATTTCCAGCTGCTGCCTGTTTTAGCATATTTTCTAAATAGAGACACTTTAACCATCAGTGCCTTCCATGTTTGCTGGAATCCTAAATTCAAATGTGCATTTTGGGAAGTGACACCGAGACAATGTCTGTGTGACAGCAAACAGGTTAAATTTCAACTCTGTCAAGCACAGAGACCCAGTGACAGACAACCAAGAAATGTTTTATCAGAGGTAAAGCTCTTCTTTGTGTAATAATGTCAACAGTAGATGCTTTAATCACACATTTAAATTCCAAAGCACTTTTCATGAATGTTACAAGCTCCATTTAGCAGAGTGCCTTGCATTTCTTGCCATACTTGTGCTGAGGCACGTTCCTCACTCATGCGATACGCACTGTATTATCAAACAAGCATGGCGCACTTGACCATTTAAAGAAGTCTCCAACATATCGTCTCCCTGTCGGAGATATGTGTGACATAGTTGTTTAGTAATACAGTGCTTATGACATTGTGCATTCATAGCCAAAAAGCTATTCATTTATTCAAAATGTGCTGATTGAATGCCTGGCGGGCACTGTGAGCTGTTTAAGACTTCTCTAAAACAGTGGGGTCAAGTCTGTGGTGGAACTGCTGGCTAAAGGTGTCAGGTTGCACAGCACTCTCAGCAGAACCAAAATGACAGCTTTGTGAAAGGAAAATAAAAACTCAAGACTTCAATTCATTCTGTCAAAAGGAAAAAATTAAGTTGAAACCTAGGTCATGCAAGAAACCGTATTTTCTTTTGTTCCCAAGCAGATAACAGGTTAAATATCCCCACAGGTATCTACTCTGTGTTCACTTTATCTTATGTAATGTGTCAATTTTACGGAATACAAGAGGAGTAGTAATTGACCAGTCCCCCACCTGCTCCTTTTCTCTTTCAACACGTGGACCACCATATCCTCCCACCTTCTCCTCCAGCCCACTTTTCCCCTTTAGATATTGAAGCCCTCAAAGTTACCTTTGGAAAAAGGCACAGACCACAGACTGTTTCTGTGATTCCATGGTTTTTTTTTCCTTCCAGGCACGTCCTTAACCTTGGCAAAATAAACTTGTGAATTGATTGAGAGCTGTCTCGGACACTTTTTGGTTTACAACATGTTTGGGTCCTCAGACTAGTGAGCATTTTGTTCCAGGCATCAAATGACCAATTGCCAGACTCCCTTATCAGCAGGGTCCATCTCACTGTGCTTCCAGAAACCACTGCACTGTTCCACACATCACAGACACAGTGCCTCCCCACGCTGCACTACTTGCCCCAACACAAATCCTGTTATTGAACATGGATCGATTCTTCACATATTTATCTTCACTCCATCAGAGCTTCTGGTACATAATAATGATAGATAAGGAGTAAGAACACTTTTGTATACCTTCTGATTCTAAGACTTTTGACCCTGGATAAGGAATTGACTCTGCCCACAAAGGTTGTCTCCTGTTACTAAATGTTTATCTAGAGGAGGAAAACACGGACTGGCAGGGGAAAAGGGGATGCCTGCCTGTGTGGATAAATCAGCCAAATCCACGTAGGGTGTGTAGAATGAGGGGCGTATAAACAGGAATACACTGGCATCTTTGAACACAGCTGTTGGAAACCCCCTCCTGCTCCACTCCCATCATCCTCACTCTCTGTCTGGTGTATGAAAAGTGCTGCCGCTCCATGAAGCCCTTCTACAATGTTCTATCCTGCAACGCCAGCTTTGTCTGGGGTTTTCGTAACCCTGAAGATGATTTTGAATGGTATTTGAGACCATTTCAGTTAACTTTTCTTATGAGGTGGAAGACTTCCCTGCCATAAACCTTGTCAGTTGGGTTTTCTTGTCTCCGTATGAATGTGTCCAGAAATAGTTTGTGTCATTCATTTTTCTGAAATACTCTTTTTGCTGCTCAGTCACATGCTGCTGTTGTATCATCAGAGTCTCAGGGTGATGGCACAGCAGTGTAACACACACACTCGAGACCCAGGTGGCCTGGATTTGAGTATGGCACATTCCTAGCTGTGTGACCTTGGTCAAGTTACTTCACCTCTCTGGAGCTCAGTTTTCTCACTTACAAGCTTACAAATGAAATCACAACAATATAGACATCAGCTGTATTAATAAACAAAGTGGCTTCAAATATTACCTACATACAGAAAGGTTACTTCTTATTATTCTTTACTATATGTATCTTTTGTATCCCCATAGGATTTGGCAAATTGGCATCAAACTCAAAGCAAAACACGTCAATTTCTGTAACTTATACTGTGGCATTTGAGAAGCAAAGCCACAGCATAAACATCAAGTGGCACATCTTCTGAGTTTTATCCTCACACCTTTGTCTTAGGCCAGGGACTCATCCAACCTCATTACAGCCCCTACAACTTGGATGTAGGCAGTCCATGGGACTCCCCAGGCTTCAAGGAAGCTGGTGCTTGGCAGGTGCTGAGGCTGCAGGGCAGGTCTAATGAAGGCTTGCAGAGTGGATGGATTTCACACCATGAGAAAGTCAGGGCAGATGCAACTCAATCCATTAGCTTGAGTGGGGTGTAACAACCATTGGCTCTGCATCCTCACAGCTCCTGGGGGTGCATCCAGATGTGATTTGGATTCTTTAGTAATTCTGTAAGGGTGGTGGGATGGGACAGTTAGGGGCTTCTGCTGCCAGGAACAGAATGCTCCATGAATAAGCAGCTTCACCTGTACCAACATTGTCTTCTCATGTTATCAATGGTCTGGAGCGAGGGTGCTTTCAAACTCAGGGCACGAGTTCAACAATGTTTTTTTAGGACTTAGTAGTTGTATTTTCTTTCCCTCTCTGTCACATCAACATAGTCACCTCTGCTCTGGTTACAAGAGTGATGCAGCATTCCAGGTGCCACATGGAGACAGCCGAGCATCTCATGAAGACAGGGGCATTTTTGTACTTTGACGCTTTCTATAAATAAGGAAAAAATTCTCCTATGCCCACTTTAAAACATTTCTGGTAGGATTGGGCCACATACTGTGCTTTGCTGGAGAAGAGGCTGGAAGAGACAGTGCCCACCATCTTCGTTCTCTGAGGTTGGATACAGGTCCTGCTGGAGAATGGGGAGGCACAAGCAATAAAGAGGGTTTACTTTGGAGCATCAGAAACAATATTTATTTCTGCAAATATACTGAAGAACAAAATGTGATATGAAAACATGGAATATAGAAACCAAACGTAGACAGGCTGCATAAGGATGGAATCTGTCACTCATTCTTGTCTCCTATTTGATAAATTGGAGTTTATATAAATTTGCTCAATTTAAACGCAAACATTTGATTTTAGCAAGTTTCCTACTCTATATATTATATGGCAGAAAATTTCCATATCATCACACAATCTATGGAAGAGGGCTTCAAACTATTTTTAAACTATTCAGCAGCCTCATAATAAAGTTATACTCTGAAACTCTTCACGCATGTAACAACTTTGACTTATATTACTCCAAATATTTCAGCTTCTTTCTTGAGGATGCTTTACCTTGAGGTCTCTGAGTGTAAAGATTTCCAGTTGTTTCCGGCATCTGCACACACCCTATCACTTTTATTCAACTCTCAAACTTTACTTCACTAACATATATGGATAATGTTTAGTTCCATCACATCTTATTAAGAGCTAATGAAGCTCTTCCAGACTTAATTTAGGATTCAGTGGCTGTCTGGAATCCTTTGTAACAGCATGCACTTTTGTCATCACAAGCCTTGGTAATTTCTCCTTCTCACAACAGCACATTTCACAACTAACGATGGCCTGAAGGCTTCTTCCCTCCATGGGATTCTGCTCCAGCCACAGCAGAGATGCTTTTGCACACCTCCCAGACATGGTTGCCCCATTCCAGTTACCTCAAGGTCAGTAAGCACAACATGCAAATCTCATCTTATACCCATCAGGAGTGTAGACAAGACAATGAATGCACACTGTTATCAAACACTTTTTCTCTTACTGTGTTTTATTTTTATTTTTTTGCTGCTTTCAATTGCTGTTTTAAGAATACATATTTCCTTTAGGGAATAAATTCAATGCAATCAGAATAAGTACGTTTTCACGCTTTAAGGGTTTTAAATTCTGTGTCATAACATAGATTTGCTCTCTGATCAAAGAAAGTAATGTTGATAGCATTAATAGCAGCACCGCTAATAACAATAGTACTCACAGCACCACTGGGTGCAAAGTGATTGGGAGAAACTTACAAGTCTCTTAAAGCAGAGTTAGTGGATTTTAGGTGCTCACCAACTTTAATCTTTCTTTTATTCTTATATAGATGCAAGCTCTTAAGAATAATACCTAACAACTAGTTACAAAATATAGTGCCCTTCTCTTAGGGAAAAGGAGATAACATTTTTGTTAAGTATTCTAAATCCAAAGAATCTTTCTGTAACCTTCCTTTCCCTCTTAGTGTCTCAATATCGAGTTGCAATAGAAGCTTGCTGTTAGTAGATCCGCAGTTTAAAACGGTACTTAATACGAATACATAATCAGAAGCTTGGTTTTTTTTTTTAACTTGCTTTGTGAAAATGAACTGCAAGTCAACTAAGATATTTAAAACAAGGAGAAAGAAAGTCTTCTTCTCCAATGCCTCCAGGGTGAGTCATGGACGTAATCACCTGCTATATTTACCTCATGAAAGGATCAATGCCACTGCTGCATGTTCTTTCATGGTAAAGATTTTGAAAGCCAAGAGCTAAAAATCAATCCTACTACATATGCATCATTAATATGTTCAAAACAGCTTTATAAGAAATCCTGTTGTATAATAAATAAATAAATAAATCCTATTAATTTCTCCGTGACATTGATTTCATCAATTTACTTGCAACCTCATTCTTACCTATATGCATTTGTTGTTAAATGAATATCCTTAAGAAATTTCCTATTACTTCAAACACGAAAAGAGAGATTTTTTAAAAAGTATTCTGCAATCTTCCTTCGCATGTTCAAAGGGCTCCACACAGGCAATTATTGTGAATCCTAATTACTACTGCAAAACTCATCCTCTTTTGTCTACATCACTCTTCTAGTTACAAGAAGGGAAAAGAATTTGTTCTTGATTTTTCTGGCCTGTGTATTATTGCTCTTGAACATAAGCATGATATCGAATCTTTCAGAAAGCACTGTGCTTCTCTGCAGTGACAAACCATGAGGATATGGAGGGAAAGATTCATTTTTCCAGATGTGACTGCATATTCATGATAGATTTTGAATTCCCTCAACAGATACAAGTGCCCATCTTGTCTCATGGACTCAATCAGGAGATACAAAGATTAATAACTGATTGGCAAAAGTGAAGTCAATGTGTGACCTGTCCTGAAAAGATGGTGGCTGCATCTAGGAACAGGGATGTGTTTGGGAAAAAATGGAGCAGAGTCAGAGACGTACCTACTAAGACGTCGTAGCTGCTGGGCACCTGAACATGAGCAACCTGAAGCTTCAGGTGCGTATTTCTATGGATAGTTTTCTGATTATGTATCAGGTATTCACAGCCACAGTAACACTGTAAGACAACTGAATGCACTTTTCAGTGGGTAACAACTGTAAGCATTGATTTTGCTCACATACTAAGGGATGACTGAGCCCTTCTGCTGGTCTGGGCCATGCTTAATCGATTGCAGCTGGGCTAGCTCTAGCATCAGCTGGTGGATTTGCCCCAGTCAGGCTGGCCTAGGGTGGATTTGGTTGGGTTGATTTGTCTCTGCTCTATGGTCTTTCATCTTCTAATAGGCTAGTCTCAGCTTTTCCCATGGTGGAGGCAGGGGTCCAAGGGAGGACGTGGAAACACTTGAGGCTTGGGGGGCCTACTCTGAGAATAAGCCAAGGTCACCTCTGCTGCATTCTAGTGGTTAAAGCAAGCCACAGCTCAGCCCAGACACAAGAGTCTGGCAACAGTCTCTACTTATTGATGGGAGGAGCTAAATTGTAACTATGCAAATGAGTAAGTATAGAAAGAGGTGAAAATTCAGGGTCATTTTTGCAATCATTCCATTTCAGATATTATTGAGGAAGATGTATACATCTATATTGATATAAAATTACGTATCCATATCTATTTTTGGTGTTATAGTTGCCCCCTGATCCAGAGAAGAAAGGGATAGAGTATAACAATCTGTTTTCTGGTGGATCTCCTGTTACTGAGAAAACAAAATTATGGCCAGGCATGGTGTCTCTCACCTGTAATCCCAACACTTTGGGAAGCTGAGGTGGGTGGATCACAAAGTCAGGAGTTGGAGACCAGCCTGACCAACATGGTGAAACCCAGTCTTTACCAAAAATACAAAAACTAGCCAGATGTGGTGGCGTGTGCTTGTAATCCCAGCTACTCAGGAGGCTGAGGCAGGAGCATTGCTTGAATCCAAGAGGCAGTGGCTACAGTGAGCCAAGATCGTTCCACTGCACTCCAGCCTGGGTGA
>NW_016107364.1:5260660-5270395 GCF_001604975.1 Cebus imitator | reverse complement strand
AATTATATAATAGCAAAATGTACTTGATAATATTAAGCGTTTAAGCAGTCATTTAGAAATGGCTGAAAGAAGTGATTAGGAAAAGAAGGTGAAAACCTCCAACACCTAGGCAAAATGCTGTAGCTATCAGTGGCAGAAAGCAATTCCTGAGTTTTCCATATGTCCCAGAAGGAAGGAGAAAGTCAGCCGGACTGAACCTGTAGACCCACAGTGGAGTTACTTCGTGGGAGGGTGGTGGGAGTGAGCTGATCCCAGGGCAGGAACTACAGGCGTATCATCTTTCGCAGGTGCCAGAGAGTGGCTGTGCCCGAGGCTCAGAATGTTTAGTCTCATGCAATTGTTGTTGGTTACTCTCCTTAATAGTTCTATGATATTTTCTTATTTTCTCATTGTAAATATTCTAAATGTGTGTCTTCCAGAACAAAATTGTTTTAGGTGGAAGCACGCATAGCACAAAAAGGAAAGAATTATGAATTGAATTTATTCTTTATGGACAGTGGAAATCTGAGTTACATATCTGAAATTAACATTAAATCATAAATACTGACTTACAGTGTCCTTTCCAACACATAGAAATCATATAAAGGTCCAGTGGCTACAATGAGGCAGAACTCTGTCTTTGGTTGACCCAGACCATCACCAGCCATAAACTTCAGGGATAGGTGATCTTCCCATGAGGGACAAATGAGGTTGTGTTTTTCCAAACACAGATACCTTCCATCCCATGCGTTCTAAGTGCAAGGTGACCTTGTTTGCTCCTAGAGATAGACTAATTCCTCTCCTCCTGAACCTTGACTAGTTTAAGTGACTCACTTTTAACCAATAAAATGTCATGGACAGGGTACTGTGACCTTCCTAGCCAGGTTATAAAAGACCCTGCCCTTCTCCCAGGTTCTTTTGGAGCACTTGACTCTGCAGACACCCCAGGCCCCGCGGTCAAGAGTCCTGGCCATGCCCAGGCTTTACTGCCCCACATCCAGCTCAGAATCCAGATGTGAGCAAAAACCCTTCCAGGTGAGAACAGTCAGTAGTTGTTTGATGTTACTGGAGTGATCCTAAGATCATGAGCCTCAGGAAGCCTTAGGCATCATGGAGTTGGAACAAAACTTTCTAAATTTCTGGCCAGCAGAATCCATGAGCATAATATAATAGTTGTCATCTCACAAAACTAAATTTAGGGTGGTTTATTACACAAAACTATATAACCGGAAAGACCCAGGACAGGATGAGAGTCACAGCAGACGAGGCACCATGCACCATTTCCCTGATAGTATGTAAACTTGTCACAGTATGGAGGTCCTGTGGTTGTGGGGTTGAACTGATCCCACAGGAGACACTACAGCTATATCACCTGTGTGAGGTGCTAGGGAGTGGCTGTGTCTGAGGCCCAGAATATTCGATCTCATTGGGGTAAGGTGGGCAGAGAGGGAAAGACAAATATTTGAGAAGAAAAATCACGTTAGTCATAAACTTTGGACACTGAATTTGACGACTATTTCAGAAATGACTATAATTTGCTGGGTGCGGTGGTTCACACCTGTAATCCCAGAATTTTGGGAGGTTGAGACCGGAGGATCATTTGAGGTCAGGAGTTTGAGACCAGCCTGGCCAACTTGGTTAAACTGCATCTCTACTAAAAATACAAAAATTAGCCAGGTGTGGTGGTGTGCACCTGAAATCACAGCTTCTTGGGAGGCTGAGGAAGGAGAATCGCTTGAACAAGGGAGGCAGAGGTTGCAGTGAGCCAAGATCGGGCCATCACACTGTAGCCTGGGAGACAGAGCAAGGCTCTGTCTCAAAAAAAAAAAAAAAAAAAAAAAAAAAAAAAAAAAAAAAAAAGAAAAAAGAAAGAAAAGAAAAAAAGAAAAAAAAAACCTATAATTACATATAAAAGACACTAAAACTGGAACCTTAAAAAAAAAAAAAAAAGAAAGAAAAGAAAAAAAGAAAAAAAAAACCTATAATTACATATAAAAGACACTAAAACTGGAACCTTAACATTTTAATCCATCCTCCATCCAACAGATAGGATCCTCAAGTAAGACAAGAATTATCTTACAAAAGAGACAGTTACATTTATCACACTAATCAACTCATAGAATTAAATATTGACTCTTACCACTAGTAGTTAGAATCGCTGTATTGATTAAAAATAGTGAATTTGTAGAGGCGTTGGGGTTGTGAGATGTAAAATGAACTAAGATGTGAATAGCATTTGTAATTTTTATTAAAATTGAACATTTTTATTCCTTGAATTGTATTGACAATTAGCAATTTAGGATAAATGATTTAAAGCTGGGTTGCTTTCTATATTACTTTGAGGTGATTTGTTTTCTTAGTGTTTTCGTGTCTGAAGCAAGTGTCACCCTATGAATGTATCAGATTTATGGAGGTTCATTTGCAGCAACAAATTCCCTGCCTTAGAGTCACTTTGTACTCCTAGGCATTGCATTCCCTTCCTTTCATCTGTAAAATGAGTGTGGTGAAAGCAAAGAAAAACCCAGTCAAGCACAAATCAGCAAAGGCTATCTGAGTCATTCGAGACAGCAGCATCTTGACATCTGGCCCATGGAGGAGAAAAACAGAAACATAAGTCACAAGAAAAATAAACAAGGCTATTACAAATGGTAGATAATTATCTAGTGAAAATATGCAGTTTTAGTTGTATATTTTCACGTTGGAATTCAATTAATGGTGCAAGATTTTAGCAAATGCGTATGTCATCTTATTGAATGTATTTCCTAGTAAATGCCTCATTGAGGCCAGATGTAGAATTACTCAAAAATTAGTCAGCAGTGATCCCAAAAGGCATGAATGATCAAACGTTGCTGCTAAGAGGTGATAGATGAGCTCTTGGTAAAAGTGTCCAGTGATAGGTGAAATATTCATGTTTCTTTATCCATTTTACAAGGAGATGCTGCTATGTAAAGAGAGGCCTCTTATCACATGTGGTTTTGTGGTTGTCTTTGAGCCAGCATGATTACTCACATCACGAAAAACTGACATATTGGCTATTTTGCCAAGTTTTACCTTATAGGACAGTTAGAATTAATAAAAGATATTCATGAAGACACAAAACAAATATTTTTTTTTAAAATGAAGTATACTGAGAAAACTATGGCAGAAGGTACTGATGCTGTGTCCATTGAACATTGCTGTGCCGGAAAGAGAGCTTGTCTCAGGCACCTAGCCAATATATTTGGTACAGGTTCTCAATGGCCCTATTTTCTAATATTTATCACACTTATTTTTAAATGTTCAGAAAAATATCTTGTTCTTTGCAATACAGTGTCATTTCAGTTCATCTAAGAACTGGAGTCCCTCTTTCTTTTTGTATATTGTCTAGTGTTCTTTTAAAACAACAATATTGAGAATAACAATACACAATTACATTGCAAGTTTATACTTATGTATTTCCTCAAGTAAGGTTTATTTGTGCTAAACCTTCTGAGATAAATAAGACAGTTCTACATCAACCAGTGGAATAGCATGAGGAAACTTGAGGGCTTCTTTGTTAACTGCTCATATGGAAAAATAATATGAGACTGTGAATTGGCTACCAGGAGATTTGAGTCCTATTTCTAATGCTATTTCTTAATGACTTCAGTAAAGCCACAAAACTGTCTGTCTTTATTCCCTCGTATATGGAAGTTGAATCCCAAACCAACTTTGACCTTTTAAGTCGTGTGATACTATAGTTGATAGAGTTTATGACTTACAGATTTTTTAAAAATGTACATGCAATTTGTAATTGTAAAATAATTTGAGCAAATATGTGTGATATAAATGTGGGTGGACAATGTCTTTTCTTGTATTAGTAGATGTTTCTTGCTGATAAAGAGGATGAGTGGTATAAAGATTAGGCACTCAGATTCTGCACCCACAGCTACTGGATTTAAATTCTAGCTCAGCTGTGAATCTTTACAAAAGTTACCTTGCATTTTTGTGCCTAATTTTCTTTCTCTGTAAAATGGGATGGTAATGGTACTCACTGAGACAATTAATGTGAAGATGAAATGAAGTTATATATGTAATTAAAAGAAGCCTCACACATGTTAATTACTACGTGAAAGTTTGTTATTTTTAAATGCTGGTATACATTTTAGTAGCAATTACCCTATCTTGAATTCTCATTAGCAACTCATTCAATTCTACCAAACAATGAGTCTTCATTTTACTTTTCATTATTATTTTATTTTACCTAAAAATTTGCTGAGTTGAATTTATACTTCTAGTCACTTGCTTTTGCCATTTTGATAATAGTTCGGTTGATAAAATGTAGGTGTCTATTTTCCTTTGATATACCAATATTTCCAGTTATAATTTTTATGGTGTATGTGAGCTCTTTATTGTGATTCTAGATTTGTAATGTATCCTTTCATAGTGTAAACCTTTGAAAGTGAGACTGCTATATGTAATTTGGAGAGAATTGTTTTTTGGGAAAACGCTTCTCAGTAAATGAAGGTGAAATCATCACATAGAATGAGCTAAACACCATGATGTCTCTTAAACTCTCTTAAAATATTTTTAAAGGCAGATGGGACTTAATGCTTGCACATCTAAAGTATAACCTGGCTTGAAGACAGCTCCAAATATTTAACCTTAAATTGAATTATTTGACTAATTGATAACTCTTGAATATTTGTGAGGTAATTGCTAAGTGCAAGGGAGTATGGGAAAATATTACATTTTACTCCATGTTATATTTCCATTGGCATAAGTAGTACACTGATTTATGTAACATAGAATGATGCAGCATTGTAGATCCCAAGATTTTGGGAAGCCTAGTTTAAGAAGCAGAGACAGATATATTTTGATGTTCCTAATATTGTGTGTGTGTGTGTGTGTGTGTGTGTGTGTGTGTGTGTGCATTTAGCTGTACCTATATTTATATCTGTGTATATATTTGACTAAAAGAAACTTGATAATAGATTTTGGCAACCATATATAAAACTGAATATTTTGACAGATAGTTTTCCCTTTAATTTCCTTTTATTTAATTAAGAAAGAAAAAATTAACTTGCTTATATTCTATGATATATTTTTTATTTTAATAACCATTTTAAGGTGTTATTTTGGAAATAAATCCATTGAAGTTACATGGTCCCTGCAGTTTTTTTTTTTCCCATTTATTTATTTTATTGCATTTTAGGTTTTGGGGTATATGTGAAGAACATGCAGAATTGTTGCATAGGTACACACGTGGCAGTGTGATTTGCTGCCTTCTTCCCCATCACCTACATCAGGCATTTCTCCCCCTGCTATCTCTCCCCAGCCTCCCACCCCCCACCCTCCCTCCCCTATTTCCCCCCAACTGACCCCAGTGTGTAGTGCTCCCCTCCCTGTGTCCATGTGTTCTCATTGTTCAACACCCGCCTATGAGTGAGAACATGCGGTGTTTGATCTTCTGCTGTCCTGTCAGTTTGCTGAGAATGATGGTTTCCAGGTTCATCCATGTCCCTACAAAGGACCCTAACTCATCGTTTTTGATGGCTGCATAATATTCCATGGTGTATATGTGCCACATTTTCCCTATCCAGTCTATCATCGATGGGCATTTGGGTTGGTTCCAGGTCTTTGCTATTGTAAACAGTGCTGCAATGAACATTCGTGTGCACGTGTCCTTGTAGTAGAATGATTTGTAATCCTTTGGATATATACCCAGTAATGGGATTGCTGGGTCAAATGGAATTTCTATTTCTAGGTCCTTGAGGAATCGCCACACTGTCTTCCACAATGGTTGAACTAATTTACACTCCCACCAACAGTGTAAAAGTGTTCCTATTTCTCCACATCCTCTCCAGCATCTGTTGTCTCCAGATTTTTTAATGATCGCCATTCTAACTGGCGTGAGATGGTATCTCAATGTAGTTTTGATTTGCATTTCTCTGATGACCAGTGATGATGAGCATTTTTTCATATGTTTGTTGGCCTCACGTATGTCTTCTTTTGTAAAGTGTCTGTTCATATCCTTTGCCCACTTTTGAATGGGCTTGTTTGTTTTTTTCTTGTAAATCTGTTTTAGTTCTTTGTAAATTTTGGATATCAGCCCTTTGTCAGATGGGTAAACTGCAAAAATTTTTTCCCAATCTGTTGGTTGCCGATTCACTCTAATGATTGTTTCTTTTGCTGTGCAGAAGCTGTGGAGTTTGATTAGGTCCCATTTGTCTATTTTGGCTTTTGTTGTCAATGCTTTTGGTGTTTTGGCCATGAAGTCCTTGCCTACACCTACGTCCTGAATGGTTTTACCTAGATTTTCTTCTAGGGTTTTTATGGTGTTAGGTCTTATGTTTAAGTCTTTAATCCATCTGGAGTTAATTTTAGTGTAAGGTGTCAGGAAGGGGTCCAGTTTCTGCTTTCTGCACATGGATAGCCAGCTTTCCCAACACCATTTATTGAACAGGGAATCCTTTCCCCATTGCTTGTTTTTGACTGGTTTGTCAAAGATCAGATGGTTGTAGATATGTTGTGTTGCCTCCGAGACCTCTGTTCTGTTCCATTGGTCTATATCTCTGTTTTGGTACCAGTACCATGCTGTTTTGATTACTGTAGCCTTGTAGTATAGTTTGAAGTCTGGTAGTGTGATGCCCCCCGCTTTGTTCTTTTTGCTTAGAATTGACTTGGCTATGCGGGCTCTCTTTTGGTTCCATATGAAGTTTAAGGTGGTTTTTTCGAGTTCTGCGAAGAAGGTCATTGGTAGCTTGATGGGGATAGCATTGAATCTGTAAATTACTTTGGGCAGTATGGCCATTTTCACGATATTGATTCTTCCTAACCATGAACATGGAATGTTTCTCCATCTGTTTGTGTCCTCTCTTATTTCGTTGAGCAGTGGCTTGTAGTTCTCCTTGAAGAGGTCCTTTACATTCCTTGTTAGTTGTATTCCTAGGTATTTTATTCTCAGTTGTGGCAATTGTGAATGGAAGTTTGTTCTTGGTTTGGCTCTCTTTAAGTCTGTTATTGGTGTATAGGAATGCATGTGATTTTTGCACATTCCTGCAGTTTTTTCTGAAGTCGTTATTTGCTAACATCGTCTGCCATAGTTGAACAGAATGCAGTGGTGAGGCTTGGACAGAGGCCAAGCAACAATACATTTCGCACATTCTTGTTGACTCACCTAGTTTATACATTTCAAAACACTGTGAAAGTTTGCCAAAGAAATAGTGTTTTGTCTAAATATTGAACACATGGTAGAAAGTAAATAGAGTGGAATCATTTGAAACCAACAGGGCATAGAAAAATACAAAGAAAAGTTGAGATTCTATAGACGACATAAAGATGCTTAAATAACTACAGAGCCTATCACACTCCAGTGACATCTAGAACTTGTCATATTCATGACTTGTTGATGACATTATAAATCTTTGTTTATGATTAATGATTAAGATGTAATACTATTATATAAAATTTAATGATTTGCTATTTCAATCAAATGGAAGAAACATTTATTTTTAGATTATTTTAAATTAAGTAAAAAATCATTTGAAGTTTGTAAGTCCCACTGGAAAAATTGAGTTTTGGATGTCTCAGTGGACTAGATTGATCATTTAAACAATGTATTCAGTTTTATGTTGTCAGTTATGACCAATGAAGTTTTCAGTTTAAAGCACATGCTTTCAACTGTTTTATGAGAATTAATACTTAAAGCAATGATATGGGACACTTGTTCAATAATCTTCTATCAAATTTTCATCCCTTGAAATCTTTTAAATTGATGGTACACTCTCTGTATGTCCCTCAAATGAGCCTACAGGGGGGCATCATGCAATTCTGGCTGCTTTATGTCTCTTCCTTATCACTATTTGACTATTGATACTATTATAGTTTGTTCTTTTCTCCAAGGACACATAACAAAAGAAGAATATTATGATAAAAACAACCCAATTTTTAAAAAATAGATAATGTAATTGGCACTTTTTTTCTCACATACGAATTCTAACATGTTTAACAAAAGTGCATTTTACTTTTACTTCATTCACATACAACTTTTCTTTTAAATTTTCCCCTAAGCTCTTTGTCTTTTTCAGATATCTAAGAAATGCTTTTAATTTGAAAAACAAAACTTTTAGGATACCTGGTTTGCATCAGGAGAGAAACTTTTAGGGAATATTTTTAAGATTAAAGAACTCAGGAAACAGAACTGATACCTGCGTTCATCCAACATTTACTCAGCGTGCTTTATTGAAAACCAGCTGTCTTCCTGGTCCTTCACAAGGTGTGGGATAAAATTTTGGGCAAAAGAAAGATAGACTTTGCTTTCCTGAAGATCATAATCAACTGAATGAACGTTCTCCTCAAAATCTGTTGTTTCAGAAAATGAAAGCAAACAAACCTCTATCTGGTAAACTTATGGTTTGTATAATCTAAGTCTACTTATGACAGGACTGCCAAACATGTTACATCAGCAAATATATCATCAGCTGCTTTACATATGTTGACCCTCCAGAATCGTATTTGACGTTTACTTATGCAGTCAACAAATACTTATTGGACATCTAGTAGCATGTAAAGACTTGAGAGTTTTAAATTATTATATATTTAGTGCTGTATGGTACTAAGTAATGCTCAGTAAGTGTTTGTGGAATTCATGAATGGAAGACTAGATGCACGGACCACCATCTGGAGATATCAGCTTAATTCTTGTTTCAAGGTTATGCCCTGGTGGAAGAAATAAACAAATGTTTGCTGCACTTGTAATCAGGCCCATTGTAAAACGCAGCTCACGTGTGCCCTCCCAGGGGTAGGGAAGGCTTCCTGAAGGCTGAAATGGCTTTGAGTGATCTCTAGGTGTTAGATAATGAGGGAGGAAATTTTGTTTAGTTAGATGTGGAGCATAAATTAAAATGTTGGTAAGTAATTGAAACAGTGCTATCTAATAGAAATTTCTGTGATGATGAAAATGTCATAAACGTGCAGCGTCCAGTGCAGTAGTCATTTACCACGTGTGGCTATTGGACACTCGAAGTGTGGCTCATGTGGCTTAGGAGCTGAAATTTTAATTTCATTGAATGAAAACGTAAAGAGCCCTACATGATAGTGGCTACTAAATTGGATGGCCTTGAATAGAAGGTTGGCAGGCTGAGAGGCTGAGGATCTAGTGAGGAAGCTGTTGCAGTAAAGCCAGACACAGTGGGAAGAACATGATGTTTGCCGGTTGCAATGGGGATGAATATAAACAGATGAGTTAAAAGGAATTTTAGGAAGAGGAGGAGAACCAGGAGACTGCCACTTTCTGAGTGAACAGCCAGGTATGGCGCCCAGTCATTTAGCGCTACAGGGAACAGGGAAGACAAGCCTGTGTAGTCAAAGGTGACTCATTATCTTTGTGATACAGAAGAAAAGAAAGACAAAAGATGAAGACGCGGGTGAGCACGGAGACCTGAGAGGTAGAAGTGGGATATATATGCAAGGAAGAAGATTATTATGTAGATGATGTAGAAAGATGCAGAAAACTGGTGTTGCTAATTGTAAAAGAAGCTCAAGAAAGGATGAAGGGTTAAGTGTCATCAGTCACAGAGAGGTGAGGACAATAAGGACAAAGGAGTCTCTAATGGAATGGACATTCGTCTGCCAGAGGTAACAGGAAACACAATTTCATTCCAGATATAGAGTTCCCATGGGTTCCAATGGCTGAGAAATAAGCTCTCAGTGAGGGCAGATAAATGTAGGCTATGTCTTCTAATTTAAACTTTTAACTTTATATTAAAATAATTAAATGATTATTATGACTCAATC
>NW_016107364.1:5238735-5260605 GCF_001604975.1 Cebus imitator | reverse complement strand
CTGTTAAACAAACTTATATGTTAATCTACTGTCAAGAAATATACCGAATTATTCATCAAAGGAAGCATGAGAGAGACTCCCAGAAATAAATGACTAAAATGAGGGAGTTTTGTTTTTAAATGAACAAATTTCAGTCAGTTGTTTATTTCTGGAAGGGATAATGGGGGGATGTATTCATTGTAGCTATTTTTAAAGGATTATTAATATTTTGAACCCATAGGTTGTCTTTCTTGTGCAAACCTTTAGAAAGAGTAAAAGGTTTCTTGTCCTCTGAATCATAGATTAATTGTTGTGACACGGCTAGAGTTTCACTCAAGGCAGAATGGCTTTGTTACTACTGATGAAGTCTTGCCCAAGTATCTGCAAGTCAAACCGTTTTAAGTGTGTGTAAAACTCTTGATTGGGCTGATAGGATGATGCTTGGTGAACTCTGCCAACCAGGCTCAGGGTTGTGAAGGGAGTTGGGAAGCAGAGTCCCAGGGAGGGTTTGTCAGCCTCCCACCCATGCAGCACCTGCTGGCAGCTTAGAGTAACCTACAGTTGTTTGAAGCGGTGACAGAGGGCTGAACGGAGCAGCAGTCACTACTGATTGTTATTCTAACTCTCACCCAACAGGCACAGGATGACGGAAGAGGACAGCTCTACTTCAGAGGCACAGCTGGGGAATTTTATTCTGAAAGTTGCAATAGTGCTTTGGTGCTGTGCGAGAGCTTCCTTGAGCCTCAGTGGGTCAGACTGACTGCATCACTGGTTCCCGAGTGAAAGAAAGTATCTGTGCACTTTCCGAAGAGTTGTCATACTGTCACAATGAAGGGAAAAAAGAAGGAAAAAAATCAAAGGTGGTTAAAATCTTTAGAAAAACATCAGTTACAGGCACATTGGTCAAAAATTTAGAAACTCCCAGTGACCAGATTGTAGTCTTTAAATATTTCCTCCAACTAAACATTTTTGGTACCCAGTGAACATACACTGGGCTATCTAAGAAGTATCATTGCCAAACAAGCAAACCTGAATCTGACCAAGTGTTTGTTCCAATCTACCAATTTACTGGAAATACAGAAAGAAGGGAACTGTTTTAGGTACACCACGGTGATACAATGAACAGAGTCCAGGCTGATGGAAATTCTGCAGAACAATCTGGTTTCTTCAACACATAAATTGTGAGCAATTGCAAAACAAAACAAAATAAAACAGATAAAAAGAGGTGTTACTATAGTTTGAAAATAGACATCAGATAATTGTCTTTATTTGGATGTTTTTGACCCAAACAAATAATATAAAGTTAAGTTTTGCACTTGAAAAAATTTATACACTGCCTGGATGTTTAACAACATTATGGAGTGAGTTAACATTAATTTTGGAAGAATAATAATATTTCACTGGTTTTTTAAGTCCTTATTTTTTGAAGCTATAACAGTAATATTCAAGTACAAAATGATATAATGTTTGAAATTGAATTCAAAGTATCTGAGGAAGGAACAGAGTAGGTGGGGGTATAATTTGTTAGGTGGCAGAATTCTATATAGGGCCTCCCATTCCTGCCCAGCCAGAGATTTTAAAGGGCATGAGTAGAGAAAGCAAGTGATTGAAAGAGTCCAAGTTAATGTCAAGTGGAAGAGGATGGTGCATATACTTTCATTTGGCTATAAAAAGGTCCCTGTCTAGCTATTAAATACAAGTTCTTCTACCATGCGGTAAATTGAATTTTGGTCTCCAACACCCACGTGGTGCTAGGAACTGCCATTTCCTTTTGTTTCTGGATTTTCTTGCAACTTGAGAACTGGTCTTTATTTTTATTCATGTTATTTCGTCAGTAACGTAAAAATGAGTTAACTTTGAACCTACTTCAATTTGCCAGGTGTTCTTTTTTTTTTTTTTTTTTGGCCAACTTTATCAAATTCCAAAATTCCTTCTTGGACACCAGGTCATGAACCTTTGTTAACTTCTACTTTCCTTAGTAATCAAAATTATTCTCATAGGGAGCATTGGGTTTATATTCACACTGTCTGGCAAATTGACACCTCTCTAATTCATAGGCACTAAACAGGATGGACTTCTCCAAAATTGCCTGGCTTTTCTAGCTTTCTCTAGTTGGTTTGCTCTCTCACTCTGTGAAACAGCTATTTCAACTATTATTAACTTTCTAACTTCTAACCTTCCCTCCTCCACCTTGAATCTCAGTAGATCACTACCCTTGTTACTTAAGCATGAAAAAAGAACTTATTAGATAGAAATTCCATCACACTTCCTGCATCTATAAATATATCTAAACATTTGGCGTCCACCTTCTCCCCGTCTACTGCCCCGCTTCTATGGGTAAACAAGGGAAGCCAACACCTCCTCTAGGAATAACTCTATTTATGCCTCCTTAATAAACTTATTCTACTGATTGCTTTTATTTTGTATTTTCAGCTTTTTCTCTCCCTTCTTAGTCTTCCCATCTCTATAGAAATGTGGTTTAGTTTCTCCTATTTTAAAAACAAAATAAACAAGAATAGTTCTCTCTGGACATTATAAAGATCACAGCAGTTTCATCTAATCAGAATCCAACCTTTTTAAAGAAATACTCTTATGTACTAGTTCACAGTCTTCACTTCCACCTCCTCTGGTTCTGCACGTCTACTCAGCTGAATCTGCCACTTCCATGGGCCCTAACCTCATTTTTCATTGCCATCAGATTTGACTCTGATTAGATAAAGTTAGATAGCGTGATCTTTATAATGTCCATGGAGAGTTATTTTTGTTTCATTTTTATTTAATTTTAAATTTTTATTTTACTTTAAGTTCTGGTATACATGTGCAGAATATGCAGGTTTGTTACATAGGTATACATGTACCATGGTGGTTTGCTGCACCTATCAACCCGTTTCTAGGTTTTAAGGCTCACACGCCTTAGGTAATTGTCCTAATGCTCTCCCTCACTTTGCCCCCACCCCCAACAGGCCCCAGTGTGTGAGTTTCCCCTCCTTGTGTCCATATGTTCTTATTGTTCAACTCCCACTTACAAGTGAGAACACGCAGTGTTTGGTTTTCTGTTCCTGTGTTAGTTTGCTGAGAATGATGGTTTCCAGCTTCATTCATGTCCCTGCAAAGGACATGAACTCATTCTTTTGTATGGCTGCATAGTATTCCATGACGTATATGTGCCACATTTTCTTTATCCAGTCTATCATCAATGGGCATTTTGGTTGCTTCCAAGTCTTTGCTATTGTAAATAGTGCTGCAATAAGCATATGTGTGCATGTGTCTTTATAGTAGAATGTCCTTCTCAGTCAGTTCTTTGAACATCGATGTTCCAATTTCAGTTATAAACCACCTTTTCTTATGTGACTCTTTTCCTAGGCAAACTCATACACACCTGTAACCACAATGACTAATCCCCAGAGTGTTGCTACTTTGTGTCTCCTGCTGAGAGTTTTATTCTGAGTTCTGGGTCGGTATTTCCAAAGCATGTCTAATGACTCCCTTAGAAGCATCTCCGTCTCAGCATCTGGAAACTGAACTCATGTTCTTTCTTTAACACAGGGAAGGGCCTCCAGAGATTTCCCCATATACTTCTCTAGCATCCTTTTTTCATCACCTCATCACATTGTATCAATTAGTTAAAGAGTCTTCCCAGATTCATTCATATATAGTAATTATTACTATAAATTGGAAATATCTATATAAGTGAACATTGATTTTTTTTTCCTGTTAAAACAGAAACATACCGATATCTTTATGCTTTACTGGGATGATAGGGATTCCATTTTATTCCAATCAAATGTGATTTATGTCATTCAGGAAATGATGCATTGCACCCAGCTAATATTAATCATAAAGAACTATGTTCTTATCTTTGGCATTCATAAATAAGACACATCTTATTTTCTGAATTGATTTCTTCCATTAGTCACCTAATATAGCCAGGAGCTACATTAATTTCACCTCTACCAGGGAGGAGAATGACAAAAAAAAAAAAGTGCCAGCCTGGGGCTTTTGTACATGGCATCTTAGAAAATTACTGAAGGTCAAAATCCATTTCTTTGCCTCCAAATAATTGAGGGTGGATAAAAGCAAACTCCTGCCTGTTAACCCATCAGAAAATCAAGACGTTCAACAAATGTTTACACCAATAGACTTCCAAAGTGATTGGGGATGGAAGAAAAGACAGTAAGAAAAAAAAAATCGAATTTTTTTACACATTATTTCTAATTGAATGTGGATTAAGATGTAATGAAAATAAAACTGCATTGGGGGCATCACCATATGTGAATTTGAGTCCCACCTCTGTCATTAAACCCACAGCTCTGCTAAATCACCTGGCAATGCTGTGCCTCAGTTTCTCCAACTTTAAAGTGATGATCAAACACCCCATTGACAATTCGCATATGTGAAAGTAAGAGTACTTTATGAGACTGTAAGTGTCATAAAATTGCAAGCTCATGTTCTTTATAAAGGTCCACAATTTCCAAGCCATCAAATAATCAAATTGAGCTCTTCTCCAGCTTTTGTTTTCAACACTTCTAGATATGAGAAACCCTCTCTTTGGGTACCATGGGGAAATCCACAGAGTGATCAATGCCCCCTCCCCCGAATTCCTAGTGTGCTGACAGTGTCAGCCAAGACAAGCAAACAAACTCACAAAGGCAGCGTGGGCCTTCTGTAATTGCCTTGTGGGGTTATGCAACAGCATTTTCTTCCAAGGCATCCATTTATTTTCCTTTGGCATTCTACCTTCACATTTTGGTTTCTGTAGTTTCACTTAATACAAGGATCTGCTATGAGACACTTAGAAAAAAGGTATTTTTTCCCCTTATTGAATATTTTCTATAAAAATTATACAGGACAAAATTCATATTAATTAAATAAACTTTAAAACATAACAATGGAGCTTTAGCCCCTCTATGTGTTTCACTGAGACAGTTTCATGTTACTGGTTCTATTCTTTTCTTCATCTTATTTAATTCCTTAACCTTTCCCTTTCTCCATTCCCTCCTGTTCTCCTCCCCAAAGGAGGAGGTGGTGCAGGCAGGCTCTGGCATCCCCTCTCCAGTGAGAAGGGCCAGGTTCTCTTGGAGTCTCTGGTAACTGATGAAGTAAGGCCTTCCTCAGTAGCCCCTGTTCTCCAGGTGCTGCCTTGAGTTCCTTATCTCAATCTGCCACTTCTTGTATGTGACATTCTAGAATAAGAAACGTCCCCAGAAGATAGACAGAAATGTTACAAGGACAGAACAGTCCAACTTTTCAGCAGTTCTCTTTGATGGGCCTATCTTCATTAATCAATTTATAAATCCACTTAATAGGAAGAATAATTATATTTTGCTTACCTGCTCATACATTTTCCTGCTTTTTAAATAAATACTTTAAGCTGCTAAACATGGGTAGTTACTATCTGTGTTTTTGTTGCAGAAATTAAATATTTATATTTTAGCATTATTTTGTCATCTAATAAAATTATAGCCTGTTTGTTATCTTATTCTTTGGTGGAAAATAAATCTTTAGTGTTTTACAGGCATTTCAAATATATGCTGCTAATTAAAAAACAACCATCCAAGTAGATGCTGCATGATCGTTCAAAAGACAGTCATCCAAATATACCCTACATGATTCTTATAAACATGAATGCCTAATACAGATATACAATTGTTCCAGTTTATTTTTAAGAAATAAGGATTAAATGTGAGAGATACATTTTGTCCACAAAATGGTGCAAATTAATACGATTACTAATAATAATGTCAAGAAGGATGTGGTGAAATGGGAATCTTTTGTACTGCTAGTAGGCATGTAAGTTTGCGCAAACTTTGTGAAAGCCATTTGTCAATATTTATCAAACACCTATACCCCTTGAGTCAGCAATTCTACTTTTAGGAAAGCATCCCAGGGAAATAACTGAAGGTGTTTATACAACAAAGCAGCTACAAGGAGCACTGCCGTCTTTTACGATAGGCAAAAATGAAAATGATCAGACAGATGACTGGTTAAAGAATCGTGGTGCAGCGGCACAATATGCCCGTGAAAACGTGCGGATGGAAATACATTTTCTGACTTTGGCAGGATATTCACAATACACTATTAAATACAAAGATACGACATACAACAGCACAGGCAGCATTTTTGTATATTCATATACAGAAGTGGTTTTCTCTGGGAGGGTGGATGATGGGTGACTTCTTCCTTCCCTTGTTTTTATTTACATATCTATATTTTATTTTTAAACAATAAAAACACGATTGTTTTGTAGTTAATTGATGGCGTAATAAATGTCTTTACTACGCTGAAATGATCTTTTTCTGTGATCCACAATGGAAAACCTCATCCATCTCTCTCTTCTTCCTGACTTCTTTTCAAACGGCAGTTCAGCAGCAGAGCTGGCTAGTGGCGGAAGTTCACGTCCTTGCAATACTATCCTTATTGTCCAATACTATCATTAATTCATAGAAATATAGTTCATTGATCACCTTATTTTCTTAATTTATGCAGAAATTGAGAAAGAAAAAGGAAGGGATGAGAATAGATCATGTATAATATTCAAAACAGGGAAAATCAGAGATTTGTCTAATATCTAAAGTTTTTCTTTATAAGCACTGATGAAAATGCTAAAATACCAAATATTTTCTAACTTAAATTTGTCTTAACAGTGCACATACATAATAATCAGCCATTAAATGAGAAGAAAAATCTTATGACAATAAACACCAATAAATACCTCAGCAAGGTCATTGCATATTTTCTTCTTACTTAGCAGCTTCAAATGTTGAAATAGGTATTTGTGTAACAAAGCTTTACCCTTTCACTGTATTTCAATTTCATTAAATTATGTAAAGTCATTTACAGTCTTGGCATTAAACTTGCTGAATCATTTTTTGGTGTATTTTGGGCAGTGTGTGAGGCTTTTCTTCAACCAGCCTTGGTAACATTGTTGAGGCAATTCTTTCAAGTAATTTACTTTCTTAATACATTATAGAGGTTCCCTTCTCTCAAATAAGGTAAGTGTAAATAACGTTTATTTGACCATCTTTATCTCTGAGATCAGAGGTAGTCTATTTTTTCTGCTTAGATCTATGAGACAGTTCTAGAATGTTGAATGAACCACATTAATTAATTAATTAATTAATCTTAGAGATAGGGTCTCACTCTGTCCTCCAGGCTGGAGTGCAGTGGCCTGATCACAGCTTACTGTAACCTCAAACTCCTGGGCTCAAACAATCCTTCTGCCTCAGCCCTCTAAGTAGCTGAGACTAAGATTTATTTTTGAATTTTTTGTAGTGAGAAGGTCTTGCTATTTGCCCAGGTTGGTCTCAAACTCCTGGCCTCAAGTGATACTTCTTCCTTGGCCTCCCAAAGCACTGGGATTACAGTTGTGAGCCACACATCTGGCCTGAACCACATTCTTAAGTATTCACTATGTTCTTTAATAGTTATATAATTCTTTAAGAGCTCATTAGAACATTCTAACAAAGTTAAAATTTCTAAATTCAGGGAACCTTTACTTGTACAAAGTACATTGCAAATAGAAAGAATGGTTATTGCAATTGCAAAAATAAAATAGATTCAGCATGTCTAGGGCATGTATTTAAAAATATCAGAGTATGGATATACAATCACTTTAAATAAGATGCCACGTATCCTTCGTTACAGCTGCATCAAATGCAGCTCTGAATTCAAGGAAAACCAGCCAATGCTCCCTTAGGAAACCAACTTGTGTTCCCTCCCCAAACAAAGCTGCCTCTTTCTTGTACAGTGCAACTTGAAACCTTCAGTTTCACAGTTCTCTAGCTGAGCATGCATTCCTATTGACCTTAAGAAGAATAAGTTACTCTCCTACAAATATGTTGAAAAATGTGACCACCTGGGCCCTTAAAGTGACATTTGAGCCTTTCAGCCCCTTTCGGCTGAATGAGCGAGCCAAATGCAAAAACTCTGTGATTCAAGGACAGTGGATGGATTTGTAAACATCTCTAAGAAACTCAGTCATAAATCACCAAATGAAATATATATATATATATATATATATATATATATACATTTCTTACTAAGCAGATATTGGTTTTTGTTTGAATGGTTTAAATTATAATGTTGAAAGTGATTTATTAGCCAAATTTAGTTACGTCTTAATGAAAATGACAGTTATTGTCTCATCAGCCTTAACTGAATTATCTACTTTTTAGATACTGTATATCAAAAGACTCCTGTGTCCGGAAAGAGCAATAAGCAGATAAATGATTTGGGATCCCACTGACAGATATGCTGTGAAACTGAAGCACTCATAAGCCTCTGCAACATATTGTGCCTTCATTATGATGCCAGTTTAATTAATTCTACTCATAATTTATCTATTTGTTAAATTCACTTTCTTGACAGGGTATTAAATAACCAATTTGTATCCATGGTACACAAATGCATACACACACAAAAACCTTCCTTTTTTTTATGGGTTACCTGCATGTACAACATCTATTCCTTTCCTGGCTTCACAATGCTGAGATTTCACACATCTAAATAAGCCAGGTTTACTGTTCCGTTTGCTTCCTTTAGGCAACAGTTTCATTGTAACTTTCTACTTGTGAAGAAGGGTCTTGCCCTATAGACAGGAGACCTTGAATATACCCCTAACTTATATAAAAATATGGCATTAAAAGAGCCTGAAGCTATTTTCCAAGAGGAGGAGGGG
Organism: Cebus imitator; assembly: GCF_001604975.1. Classification (NCBI taxonomy): domain Eukaryota; kingdom Metazoa; phylum Chordata; class Mammalia; order Primates; family Cebidae; genus Cebus; species Cebus imitator. The sequence goes on along the minus strand of NW_016107364.1, from coordinate 5,251,949 downwards.
AGAAAAACCCAAGAAAAGGGGATTTATTCCTTCAAAAAAGCTCAGAGTTGCAAGATTTGACATTGTGTGCTTGTGGTTTAAACGTTTTGCTAGCTGTATAATCCCAGGCCAATGTGGTAGATGCCAAAAGCTAGTCCAGGTTTTGGATTGGTGAGCATTCAAACTCAGAGTTCCTAAGGAGAATTTATGTCCATCTATTAACAAGTTATCAACAACAGGGCATAGAATCCCCCTAGGAAGAAGGGTTTGAATTTATTCCCCTTTGTTACTTAGAGACATTTGCTGGAAATCTCAGAAGCCCACGAAATAAAAATTTGCCTTGTCAAAGGCATCCACTGCCCTTTATTTTTTTGAGGCGGGAATGATGGTGGTGAGACATCACACTTACAGTTTCAAGGACAAGATTCATTTCACTTTTACATACGATGACCCTTGCAGTGCTTTAGGGGCGTCTACCCTCAGAGCCAATACAGACACCACAAAACTTTGACCAGGGAAATATTCTAACAGTGTGTGGAGGTACACAAATGTAAATACAGATACACAAATATACACTGATTCAAAATGCTCTCATGCTAAAACTAGGGAAAAATTCATAAAATTAAAAGCTGCAAATATCTGACATCTGTGCCTTTGGAAAAGAGTCCCATCCAGGACACCTTGCATTTAGGACTATGTCCTGGAATGACCAGCTCCACTGAATCTTCAAAGAGGACTTCTACCAGAACAGTGGGAGAATGAAAGGGGAATGAGAAAGGGACATAGCAGGCTTGCAGAAAGGAGTCAGTCCCTCCTTCAGCCCCAGCATGCAAAGTGTCCATCATCACTATACAGCAGAGAAGGGAGAATGCTGATTCTGGCAGAGACCCTTGATGCAGGATTGTGTGATCACTTCAAAAAGAGTGAATGCAAAGCAAGCAAGCAAGCCAAAGTGGTGCAAAACAGGGTTCCAAAGCACACCGTGCAGACAATTCCAGTGCAGAGAATGCAGGTTAGAACAGTGCGGATCACAAAACATAAGCAGAATCTGCAAGGAGATAATTTCCTTTGATCAGTTGAAATCATAAAGTGAAATTAGAACCAACTTCACAATGTCATAGGTTTACCAACAACCAAAATGTACCTCCTTTTGTAGTGTGTGGTATGAAGTGAAACCTCTTTATACTCTCCACCATGTCCTGTGTTGAAGCATGCTCAGCACCTGATTCTATATAGATGCCTGTGCATGCTGGAGCTCATATGTGCATGCACAGGCATCTATATAAGTTCTTGGAGCTCAGAATTGCCCACTTTACCATGCAGTGATGTCCTGCAGCCCATAAAGATAAGAAGCAAGACTGACACATTACTCAAAGCACTGCCTAACAATCTGCCATACCCCAGTCACTTCTGATTAATTCCTTCTTGCATTTGTTCCATCCTGTCTCCTTTCTCCGAATTCCTGTTTCATTGCTTATAGCACCAAGATTTCACTGGATCTATCCAGATTTGTCATTCACATGCTCCGTAGAATTGCAATTCAGACTTCTTTTACGGACATGGTTCTCACTTCCTAGGTCTAGAATTACACGTTTCCTTGATGGGAATTTCCTGCTGTAGATGAAACACTTAAGAAGCAGAACTCTTAGCAGAATTTCTTCTGGGCCATACAGTAGAAAATTATAGGTAAGAATTCAGTAGAAATTATAGATAGTAATTATAGGGTTAGGAGGTGAACTGAATGTTCTTGTCTTCCCATAAAATAGGCCAAATACAAGAATAGATGATTTATATCTGTGCAATCAAATAAATGCACATAAAAGCATGAGCCATTGCCTGTTAACAGATCAACCAGATATAAAAACATTGATATAGCCTAAGATTTAGTGAGGCTTTGAGGAAACAGAAATCTCAGGCACATTAATGGATATATAAATTGGTGCAAACTTCTTTGAGGGTAGTTTAGAAATATGCAGTAGGATTTTAAATATAGTTGTGGAAATAAACCAAGAACAACCAAATGAGCATGGGCAAAGCCTATTTATTCAGAGTCTGCTATAGCAAGGGAGTCAGCACCATCATTTATACTTTGGCAGAGACTCAAAGGCAGGAGGAAGAGTGGAAAGTTTTATAGCAGAAAATAGGGAAGTCTTCAGGTGTGCGGTGGTTGGAGGCTGTTGGCCTGGGGAAGTTGTTGGTGGGCTGACTAGAGTTGGGGCATCCTATGTGATTGGTTAAAGGTAAATACCTGACTTTTCCTGGTGGGTCCTACATTAAAAATAGAGTCAAATTAGGGAACCTATCAGTTATTAATCAAGTTATGGCCATTGGGGGCCATTTGTTACAGGGGGTCTTATTTGGCTTCCTGGATAAGTTGCTAGTGTGGCCTGACCGATAGCTAGTATGCTGGCCTCTTGGGTTGGTTTCTCTAGGTCATGTGTAGTTTTCTTAGGACAGTTGCTGCAGATTGTGGGTTAGATTCTGTTTTTGTATGTGGTCTGGCCATTATCTGTTTGTATGTACATATTTTTAGAAGAATTGACTGGAGGAGGTAATTGTACGATGATTTTGTTAAAGAAAGTATTTGTTATTTCAGAAAACATAAAAGGGGTGAACTTTTTTTTTTCAATCTACTGTTACACTAGACTGTTGGAAAAGACTGAAGCAATGGTTCCTGGTTTACACAGGAACAGATAAAGCTCTCTAAAAGTGAAGTTACAAAGGGAAGCATCATCCCTTTAGTGAAACACAAGATGATTTTCACATAAACTGTCATTCTATGTGAAGTTTTAGAATCCATCCTGATAAACCCCAGCATCCACAAACCATCAGGAATACAACTTTGTTTTACCTGTAGTCAAACAAACGTAGATGTATTAACTCGCATACCATAAGCAAGCATGGGACCGGTCAGTAACGGAGTGTTAGGGTGGGCTTGTATACAGTTTGGGCTTCTGATTTGGGGGAGAAATAAGACATTAAGGAACAGGGACTGTAAGCAAATGAGATTTAATTTGGAATTGGATGGTGTCAGAAAGCACAGCTGATGATAATTATTTAGCCACTTTTTACTTAGGAGGAGGGAGCCCTGAAATGGGGCTTGTGGTGTCGCCAACGGTAGTACTCACGTAGGCCAGGAGGGGGAGATGTTTGGTCACTCGGTGGGAGCTTGGCATCTTTGTTTTATTTTTGTTCCAGCAGTCATGGAGTGACCTCTCTCACGCTGATGTTCTGTGAAATTGTTCATGTTCAATAGGAAAACCCATGGCCTAGCTTCATGGCTCCCAAACGGTGTGCAGAGGTGTCTCCGGGCTTCAAAGCACATTCTCAAGAGCACCTTGGCATAATTTAAATTTCGGGGAGAAGATCAGCAGTGTCTGCTGAGAATTCCATTAAAACAGTAACATTGTTTGGACCTAAATACTTAATAGATGGAGCGGTTATGTGCTTCTTTCGGCTTTTGGAGTACTATGAAAAAAAAAAACAACGCAGGCAGTAAGGAAGTGATGAACTGAGCATGCTTAAGAACCTCCGGCCTTGCTACCACCAGACAGGCCGGATACCGGGCCAGTTCTCAGGGCTGGGGAGTCCTTCCCCAATCCTCTTTTCTTATCCCCCAGCCCATAAAATTTTGCAACTAAGGGAACTGCTCTCTACACCTGTGCTGTCTAGTATGATAGCATTTACCACATGTTCTATTTAAAGTAATATAACTAAATAAAATTGTAAAAATCAGTTCCTTAATCACTATGCCCATATTTCCGGTGCTCAACGGCCGCATCTGATGAATTTCTGCAGTATTCAACAGCACAGAGAGAGATCTTTTCCATCACTGCAGCCAGGTCCCCTAGTTCGTTTGCTCTGTGTTCAGAACCTGGTCCAAGTGCTGTGGGTTCAAATGCTTCTGCCATAAAAGGATGTCCATGCAAAAGCTCTTTCTCTGCTCGTTAAACTTTTCATACCCACTGGCCAAAACATATGTTCCTAAGCAGGGAAGTTGCCAGGTTTTCTTCCCTTGTTCACAAATGAAGGACTGGCGGGGATAACCCTCTCCAGATGGTACAAACAACACCTCAGTCTGAAATATTTACCTTTGTGCTATTTCAACAATGTCTCCAGCTTCACTCTCAGAACTAAAAGATGTTGACAACATAAACAGATGCTTATTTTCACAGTTGGAGCTACAATAACAACAATCAACAAGGAAGTAGTCACCTCCAAATAAAAAAAGTAACAGATAAACTCGCAAACTGATTGTCTCAACTTATAGTTATTAGGGGATCAGAGACTGTGAAGTTAATACAGTATCAGAGCATCTTTTTAGGACTGGCAACTAAATCATGATGATATTTTGATACCAGACACCTGAATTTCTGCTGAGGACTTCATGTTGACGTTGAGTGGGACCGAGCTTCTCCTGCTCCTTGGGTAAAGTTGGGGCTATTGCAACACAGATTAGGATTCTGAGCTTAGACTGGGAATCAGATTGCCTACCCTTGATCCTCCATCTACTAAATCTGAGAATTTGGGAAAACCACTTAACTTTCTATGTCTCAGTTTATTACCTGACAAATTGTGAGGGGAAAAAAATAACATAACCTAAACTCATAGGTTGTTTTGAGAACTTGGTATTAAATACATAAAATTTTCCTGGGTATTACTCACTTAGCAAATGTTAGCTATTAATCTTACCATATATCAGGTACTGTTAGGTGATTTGATAATCTAATGCCATTTAAATGTCTTAAGAACACGGTAAGATATTCATCTCAATTGTGGATAAGGAAATTAAACATCAGAAAACGTAAATGATTTACCACCAAATCCCACCGGCTAGGTTGCAAAGCTGAGATGCTTTGAACTCTTCAACAATATTAGGTCTGTCTACAATATGCTGCCCATACGAACTATGACATTTTTATTTAAATACTCCATTCACCTGTAATGATTTGTGAAGTGGTGTTCTTCCCCAGCAGACTGTCCACTTCACAAGAACAAAATTTATGTCTGTCTTGTTCAGTGCTCCGTCTGATGTTCCTAGAACATGGTGTCAAAAACATAGCTCTTAATAAGGATCTGCTGTGTGAATGAATCTGTTGAACCCCATTTATATTTAATATATTCTCTAACGTGAGGTTTCTAAACGGCTCTCTCCTCATTGCACACTGTGATTGAGGTAGTAATTTTACCAAGCCTCTTTCTGTCGTTGGTTCTCAGGTCAGCTTAACTGTAAGTTGATTTCCTTCAAATTTTGCAAATAAAATACACAACTCCTTGGTGACTTGTATGAAAAACTGACACATTGTTTCCCCATTCCGTATCTCTAGTTTTCCAAAATAATTTTATTTTGGATGAAAAAAAGAAAAATGAAGGAAAACTAAATTTTTTGTAGATTAAAGTTATTGCTCAATTTTTGAAAAAAAATAATGTTTGTGAAGAAAAGGTGCTAAGTAGATTTAGATAAGATATGTCATGGAAAAATGTCATTGGTTTTAAATAAATGACACACTCAAAAGAAAAAATAAGCAGGTAGCATTTAGCCATCATAAAAAGCATGAGTGCTGTAGTCCCAGCACTTTGGGAGGCTGAGGCGGGTGGATCACGAGGTCAAGAGATCGAGACCATCCTGGTCAACATGGTGAAACCCCGTCTCTACTAAAACTACAAAAAATTAGCTGGGCGTGGTGGCGCGTGCTTGTAGTCCCAGCTACTCAGGAGGTTGAGGCAGGAGAATTGCCTGAACTCAGGAGGCTGAGGCAGGAGAATTGCCTGAACCCAGGAGGCGGAGGTTGCGGTGAGCCGAGATAGCGCCATTGCACTCCAACCTGGGTAACAAGAGTGAAACTCCGTCTCAAAAAAAAAAAAAAAAAAAAAAGCATGACTGACTGGTAGATTTGTAGCATGGAAGATGCTGAAGTAACCCAGGCTGAAGGTGGCTAGTGCCTGGATCAGGGACTCGCCTGCAGAGATAAAGAATGAATAAATATTCTTGGTCTTTAATAGAAAAATATATTTTGTGTATAGAGAAAATTCCAATCACCTTGAAAGTGACACTTTCTATATAATATTAAGTCCCATTTTAATTCTGAAATCTCAATTAAATCCCATGTAAATTGAGTTATTGCTAGGTTAATCTGCAATTAGTTGGTGTTTGACTTCTTTTGTCAGAAATTACAGCTTCTTGCTTTATAGCTAATATGCCAACTTACTAAATTCATCACCTATACGTAATAAGTGCAATTTAAGCATTTAAGAGGAACAATAGCCGCCAAGTGCTGATAACAGATGAAAGCATTTACCCACAAGTAATGTCAGCAGAAATGAAATGTCTCTACTGAAGGCACAAAAGCCTTATAGTAAAGCAAGTACCAAAGACACTCACCTTAAACAACTGAGCAGACTCAAAGGCATGTGGTGTTCAGCAGTCAGGAAAAGCCTTTATTTCCCTCATTTATCTACAAACTCATATCTGTTACTGTGTAAAGATTAAGGAGCTTCCTATTTTGGGGAAATGCAAAGCATCGTTTTATCACAGTCTATAGTTGCACATTTCTTAATATTGAACAATCCTTTTACTCCTGAGATAAATTCTACCTGCATTAATCTTTTATTGTAATACTGGAGTTAATTTGCTAATATTTCATTGAATAATTTTTGCATTTATGTTTCTAAGTTAGATCTTTTATAGAATGAGTTGAAAAAATGTGCTCTTCTTTTTAAGTATGCATGAGCTGAATGTTTGTCCTGTTACCTGCTTCACACATTTATTTGTTGAAGCCCTAATCCCCAGGATGCCTGTATTTGGAGTAAGAAAGTAATTAGGTTTAATTGGGTCATACGGGTGGGACTGTGATCCCAAGCAGATTGGCGACCTGATGAGAAGAGAGACCACAGAGCATTCTGTGTCTCTCTGCAGTTGATCATTAAGAAAAGGTCACGTGAGGACAAGTAGATGGCCATTACAGGCCAGAAAGACAGCTCTCACCAGAAACCACATCGGCTAGAACTTTGATCTCACACTTCCCAGCTTATAAAACTAAGAAGCAAATTTCTATTGTATAACTCACTCAGTCTATGGTATTTTGTTATGACAGCCCTAGTGAAGTAAAACAATATATTTTAGAGTAATTTAAATAATATAGTAAATATTTATTCCTTAAAGGTTTAGAATTTACTAGGGTAAAAAAGTTGAACTTATCAAGTTTTCAAGGGAAATTTGTAAAAGTTGAAAATTAAGTTTTCAATTTGTAGGAAATAAATGTAAAGGAACTGTTGTAATATATACCGTTCTAAGGAACCACTGATTTGATTTTTTAATTTTGTAATAAAAACTTCTTATTCTGTTGAGAGAGTTTCTTGTATCTTTAGTTCCAGCTTTGTTTCTCCATTATAATATTTATTCATAAATTCTCTCTTTTCTCTAATCAGAATTAATGAGTCTTTACTGTTGTTTCAAAGATGAGTTTTTGATCAATACTGCTGTTTTTTAAAAATTTTATTATTTTATACTGAAACTTCTTTGACTCCATCTTACTTTCATAGTTGATTTTTTTTGTGTCTTTTTATAAAATAAATCTAGAAATGAATGACTAGTAATTTTATTTTCAGTATTTCCTGTTTTCTATTACAGGAATTTTAAGTGACAAATTTTAGTACTTGAGGTTGAAAATATTTTCTTCTATGAGTTCATAACATTAATTCTATCTTTGTTTTTTTTTTTTTTTTTGAGACTGAGTCTCGCTCTGTCACCTAGGCTTGCAGTGGTGTGATCTTTTCTCACTCCAACTTTCACCTCCCGGTTTCAAGTGATTCTTCCTGCCTCAGCCTCCCTAGTAGCTGAGATTCCAGGTGCTCACCACCAGGCCCAGCTACTTTTTGTATTTTTTAGTAGAGACGGGGTTTTCGCCATGTTGGCTGGGTGATCTGACTTCAGGTGATCTACCTGCCTTAGGCCCCAAAGTGCTGGATTTACAGGTGTGAACCAGCCGAATTCTATCATCTTTATTTAACCCCGAATAAACTGTAATTTTCACTTTTTTACAAAATTCAAGAATTAGTTTAAAAGATGTTTTCAAACTTGTCTTTAATCTTTGCTCTACTTGGAGATCATAACCTATGAATGTGATTGATTTGATTCCTACTGTTTGGAATTCAATAATTATTTCATTAATAAATATTTAATTTGCTTACATAGTTCATGAATAATTGACAACTTTGGGTATTCAATTTAGCATGTGTAGTTTTGAGACTTTATTTATTAAAATAAAGTAGATTACTCAACTCTTTATGTTTTTCCTTCTCTTATTCTAGTTGCTATGCTATTTTTTGAAAAGTATTTATTAAAATTTTGCACTGTGGCTACAAATATAATTATTTCTAACATTTTGTGTATATATGTTTTAAAACCACATTGTGACCAATACGAAGGTGCTGGACACGTTTGATCAACGTGCTTTTTGTCAATGAAATGTGCCCACTCTGTATTGTACAGAGCAGGAACTCTTCCTGCTCTTTCTGAGCTGCTTTTGGCTGATTTCTTCCAGTAAGAGCATTGGAGGGTGAGAGGATGATTTCCCTGTCCCTCTGTGTCAGGTGGCAATTCGAGCGTGGTCCTAATGTCCTCTGTAGTCCCACCTCCCCTTTGGAGAGATCTTTCCTGGTTCTCTCTTCTGTCTGGGGCCCAGCAGCACTGCCTATTTCTTCACTCTTTAGCCTTCAGAAAGGAGCAACTTCATGTTCATCTGTGCATTGTATCATCATCTTTATGTATCTGATTCCCTTTTCTGTGTTATGTTATCTTTGTTGAAATAGAAAGAATTAATTCTGTTTTCCTGATTAAACCCTGACTAATACAAGCCCCTTAGTCAAATAAAGGTTTGTGCGTCATCTGATATGGTTTGGCTGTCCCCACCCAAATCCTACCTTGAATTGCCGTCCCCATAATCCCCACATGTAGTGGGAGGGATCAGGTGAAGGTAACTGAATCATAGGGGAGATTTCCTTCATCCTGTTCTCATGATAGTGAATGAGTTCTCATGAGAGCTGATGATTTTATAAAAGACTTTTCTGCCTTTTGCTCTGCACTTCTCCTTGCTGCTGCCATGTGAAGAAAGATGTTTTTGTTTCTCCTTCCGCAATGATTGTAACTTCCCTAAAGTCTCCCCAGGCATGCTGAACTGTGAGTCAATTAAACCTCTTTCCTTTATAAATTACCCAGTCTTGGGTATGTCTTTATTAGCAGCGTGAGAACAGACTCATACATCATCTGACCTAGGAAGTCCCATGTCATGCAGTCCAAGATTGCAAGATTTGGCTTTTAAAATGTTTTCTTAAGGTAAAAATGCAGAGAAATGTGGGCAGTGACATGCCGGTGGGTACAAACTGTGGTGTGGTAAAAAGTATAAATGTGGAGGTAAGCTTGATTCCAAATGTCAAAGTCTCAATTTTTTCTGTTTTATTTTTTTATTTTTTGGGTGTGAAAATGTCTCCCATTTACAATAACAGAAGCCTCTCTCTCCAAAACTTCCTAATCTGGGAAGAAATTTCCTGAAAATTTATCAAATTCCGCCTGAGCATTTCCCTCAACCATGATAACAGAAACGGCCCTCACCAACCTGATCTAATAATGTGAGTCTGAAAGAATCAGATTTTTGTTTTGGATAATTCATCTTCCTGAAATGTCAGCCTTTACCTGGTTTTCACACTCTCTTTAAATGGGAGAAAATGTAGATGTGTCTGTATTCATAGCTAAATGCTACAATGGTGTTAGTGGTGGAGAGTGACAGACTTCCCCATACCTGTCACTCCCGGTAGAAACTCTCCCCTGGGTGAGTCAGTAAGGAATGGAATCACGTCAGAGGACATAGTCCATGTAATGGAGAAAACAGAAGGATCAAGTGAGGAGTCTCACATGAGAAATATAAATGTTAAGTTCAGTTAACTCTTCTTATCTGCAGTGTGTCTAATTTTGCTTTTTGATTGTTTTCATGGTGAAAGAGAAATTCAACATGTTTAAATCCTTTAGTTGCCCTTACTCACATGCACTTGTTTTTCTTCCTTCCTCCTTTCTTCAGACCAGAAGTTTTTCGAATTCCACCTATAATGACCTGTCAGATCAGAGGCTGGTAAGCCTAGAGCCTCATCTGAAGAGGTGATGGTGTCTGGGGTTATTATGGATTGCAGGATGTAACTATCAATCTGAAGGTAGGTTTAGCCCTGGCTCAGACAATGCAAAGCATCAGAAATGTCCTAATCCAATAAATTCTCATGTATTCCTGGGCCACACACTTCCCTCGTCATGTACAGACATGTTCTGTCTCTATAATCACACCATGCCAACTGGTGATGACTTAGTAATCTCTCCCCAGTGAACCATAGCAAAATCATATTTTCTAGCTTCCTATAAACCAGAAGAAATACAATAATGCATGTTATTATTAGCCCAGCACTCTCATTTGTGGTTTCTATGTTACTATGTTCCCCTGGTATTCTGAAACACTGTGGAATAATCAGGTGGAATGAGTAATGAAAAACCTCTACTTTATGTGGAAATTAGTTCTTGTCTTGTGCAGACCCTCCCTTTTCCTTTTGCTTATGTTAACCTCTCTGCAGCTTTGGTTCATATAAGTTTCCTAGACCCTCACCTTGGAATAGACTTGGCTCCATTTTTTGTTTTTCTTTGTGTGTGTGTGTGTTTTGTTTTGTTTTGCTTTGCATAGTTAATTGAAACCAGACTTAGTATCTTCCCTAAAATATTTACTGATATTTTTCCTTCCCATCTCTGCTTTTTTCTTGTCTCTCTATACCTTCTTTTCTTCCTTTTTAAAATATTCCTGGGTACCCACCATGTGCCAGAAATTGTGTGTCAGGACTGGAGCTTCCATAGTGAGCAGAGCAGATGTATATCTGACAGCCTAGTTGGAGAAACAAACATGAAAGCACGCAAATGGGAGATCGTAAGAGCAAGCACAGAGGAAACGTTTAATTTATATAATTTTACTAGGAAAGATACACATTAGGAAGGAAATGGGAACTGGGAACTGCAGCACACATAGAAGACAGCCAGGCAGGCAGAGGGAAGTGTATCCCCGAGAGAAGGATTACAAGTACAAGGCTCTGAACAGACACACGATATGGCATCTTTGAGGAACTTAAAAGACCGACGTGGCCAAAGAATAGGGAAGGACATGGCTGTTTTTCTGAGATGATCCTGAGACAGGGTGCTGGGGTCTCGCAGGATGCTGCGGGCCAGGTTAAGGACCTGGGGTCTTATAGGTAATGACTGTTTTCCCCAGCGGAGAAGAAGCATAATTCAATTAAAATGAGGAAAGTCAGGAGGGGAATTCAAAAGCCACTGCAGGAAATTACAGTTTCCATAGAATTCCAAGTGGAATAGGGAGACAACCGTGGAAATAGAAAAAAAAAAAAAAAGAAGAGAGGGGCAATAATGTATTTTGGAATTTTAGTTGATAATCACCTAGTTTGGATATATGAAGAAAAATAGATAAACCAATGGTGATTATGAGATTTTTACCATGAGCAGCAGGTTTGATGGAATTAAAATTTAATGAGATGCAGAAGATTGGTAGAGAATCAGATATTAAGAAAAACAGTTGAAAGGGCACATGAGGGCACATGTTTTGTCTTAGAGTCCTGGGAGGCATTCACAAAGGGAGATATCAAGTAGTTAGTTGGATAACTGGGGCCAGAGTTCCCACGAGATGCCCATCTGGGCGTCACCTGTGTTTGGGTGGGACGGGAAGCTACTGGAGTGGATGAAAGCCCACAGGACAGAGTGGATTTAGAAAGCGTTCAGTGGCGAGATTTAAGGAGCATTAACATTTCAGAGATCGGGCAGTAGAGTGTCAGACTCAGAGAGCAATTAGGTAAGAGAGAGTGGTTTCATGGAAGAAAGACGTGTTTCAAGAGAGAAGGAGTGGTGGAAAATGCTGAGTGCTGCTGACAAGAAAGGAATGGCACAAGTCCATTGGACAGGGCACACGGGGCATCCCTGAGGCCTTTATACGAGCAGTCACTTTCTATCCTTTGCTCTCCAAGGTGAGGTCAGCCCTCAGGGCTGCTTCCCTGCATCACATCACAGGGAACTTTCTCACCTGCTTCCGAAAGTCACTGTTTTGCACCTTCACCTTTTCCGTTTGTCTCCCACTCCAGATCTGTTTACCCTTCTTAGAACAGTGTTCCCACCCCCGCTTTCCTAGGAAAGCCTGTGGCATGAACTCTGGCCCCTGACCTGCTCTCCATCCCTACACCTACCACCTACATGTGTCTGCATGAGTCTTGGTATCCTCAGGCATTCCTCTTGACCTCCACCCCAACTTTCTCTTCTGGGAAATCAGTTCAGCACTAACTGCCCTTCCTATTCTGCTGCAGTTTCTCTCCTTTAATTTGCATTCTGCCTAGAATGATGCTGAAGCTACTCAACCCCCAAATACCTCCGCTTGAATCTACCTCCTTTTCTTCTTGGGGTTACAACTCATTCTTCCTTTAACTGATGAAATTCTTGGGGATAATCTCTCCCTTATCTGCCATTTTGTTTTCTGTGGTTTCAGTTATTCACAGTCAATGGTGGCTCAAAAATAAGTGAGGACAGTGCAACAAGATATTGAGAGAGAGCGAAAGAGAGAGAGAGACCACATTCACATAACTTTTTTCTTTTTACAACATATTGCTATAATTGTTCTATTTTATTGTTGTTGTTAATCTCATTCTTTGTCTACTTGAATAAATTAAACTTGACTGTAGGTACATGTTTACAGGAAAAACACAGTATATGAAGGACATACTATCTGCAGTTTCACACATCTACTGGGGGTCTTGAAACGTATCCCCACACACGAGGAACTTCTGTATGTGCAGATATGCACCCACTAATTTTCTTAAATAAACAGTTCTCATCTGCGAGCTCTATGACCCTTTGACTCCACCATAGCAGTCATATCACTCACCCTGTTTCTGTTTTCGCCACTAAATTCTAAGCTCCTTGAGGGCAGGTGGCCACATTTTATTCATCTTCACATGCCATTCATCATCAAACAGTGCCTGGCATAGGGAAGTTGCTCAATTGTGATTTGGTAAATGAATGATATGCTTTAGAATGCCATTATGATTAAAAAATAGTATTCTTTTTTTTTTTTTTTTTTGAGATGGAGTTTCGCTCTTGTTACCCAGGCTGGAGTGCAATGGCGCAATCTCGGCTCACCGCAACCTCCGCCTCC
>NW_016107364.1:5186877-5238695 GCF_001604975.1 Cebus imitator | reverse complement strand
TTAGTAGAGACGGGGTTTCACCATGTTGACCAGGATGGTCTCGATCTCTTGACCTTGTGATCCACCCGCCTCGGCCTCCCAAAGTGCTGGGATTACAGGCTTGAGCCACCGTGCCCGGCCGGTATTCTTAATATAAAATACTGACTTTAATAAAGTACTGAATAATATATTTCTCCACTCTAACATCATTCTATTGATAAATGTAATTAGATGTACGCTCTCTATGCTAAATCTATAATTCCCCTTAGAGAAAACTTATGTGAACTGCCTTCCAAATTAAGCCAATGTATTAAAAGAATCAGAAGCCCTCTGCTGACCTCACAGTGATGGATGTCCTACTGATACATAGGTAATTAAAATCCTAGACTCTATCTTTAAAGAATTGTTGCAAAATCAGTTTTTGCCAAGTAAAGAGGGTTCTGCATTTCCCATCTATTGGAATATTTTGAAAAACAACTGTTGCAATGACTATTTAAACTAAACTGAGGATATTTAAAGTTATTTTTATATTTACATAATTCTATGTGCATGAGTGCTCATCAGGTGTCTGTTTTTTAAAACTTATGTCACATATGTTTTGCATACCATATTTCTGATGACATTCTTTTCATCTTAGATCTGAAGATTTAAATCATATTCAGCTTTGTCACCTGCTTGCTAATGCTTGGAAGATCAGCAGAATTCTGTGAAATGGAAGACCATCTGGTTCCACAGGTTACATCCTGTCAGTTATTTAAAAGGGAGACTTTCATGGAAGAGAGAGCAGCTTAGCCCACATATTCCCCTTTGCTCTCATCTGATGCACCTGCTTCGAGTGCTAAGTATCAGATTTAGCATGTGTGATGTAAACACAAGCAGTCAGTCTGGCTGCTGTAACTCTACCTGAGAAGAAGTGCCATTATTGGGCTTACATTTTTGGCTAACATAGTCAATAATTTTGCAACACCTTGTGGTGAAAACAGTTTGGTATTTGACTTACAAAAACTTGATAGATTTCTTGTTTAAAATAAAAAGTTTCAACAGTGATTAGCTCTAAATGTATAAATCATATAAAGCTAAATGACAAAAAGCAAAAAGAAGTTTAATGTTACTTGATTATTAGAAGTTATTAAACTGATATATTTTCATGAATATATCTAAAGAAAATACCAAAACACATATTTGAACATAGGCAGATCTTCTATACATGTATGTAAAAAATTGACTCAGAGGGAAAATTTTGTTTTTCTTTTTTTTTAACATCAAAACAGCAGATATTGTAAAGAATGCCATATGAGTTACAATATTTGTGTTTGTTTCTAACATTAACACATCATGCTTTTTTCCAAAATAAGAAGTCACCATTTCCTAAGAGAACTTGGAAACACACCCAACAGAGCCTAATACATTATTTAGAATCCGATAAAACATTATTTTCTCTAATTACAAGAAACTTCTCCTGATATGTATGGGCTCAAGATCACCTTATTCTGTGTAACGGGAAGCGTACTGAACCTGGCGTTGGGAGATTAATATTTGGGCACTGGTCCCATTTCTGCCACTACATAGTTTTGGCAAATTACTTCTCCTTTTTGAATCTCATCAGTTATCATGAACTAGATGATAGTTTATGCCTCTAAAATAAGGGCATGAACTACCATCTAAATTATCTTCCTTTTCTGTATTGCAATAATGTGAAACAACACAGAGGTGGATGGGTCTTAGGCAAGATTTTACAGCAACTCTTTATTAAAATCAATATTATAGTGAAAAGCATCAGTTTCATAAAAGACCTCTTCATGTTCAACAGGATGATGAGGGTGGTGTTCCTCTTTCCTCAGAATTAGCATCTAGAATAAAATTGGAGAAATAAAAGGCATTTAGTATTCCTATATCCCTAAAAAAGCTTAAGAAAAAAATGGGGCCAGCTATTCCTTAAAGCTCATTCAGAGGCAGCCACAGGCTCTGCAAACACATTCTCATGGGTACAGGACTTGAGGGAAGGAGAGAGAGCTGAGTGAGTCTTAGGACTCCTTAAACATTGAACTCATAGCAGTAGAGAGTAGAAAGGAGATTATAGGGGCTGGGGGCCCCAGGTGTGAGGAGATGTTGATCAAAGGGCACAAAATTTCAGCCAGACAGGAGGGCTAAGTTCAAGAGATCTCTTATACAACAAGGTGACTATAGCTACTAAGAATGTGTTGTATTCTTAAAAATTGCCAAGATAATAGACTTAACGTGCTCTTGCCACAAAAATAATACGTAACACATATGTTAATTAGCGCAATTTAGATCTTTCACAATGTATACATATTTCAAAACAACATGCTGTATGTGATAAGTATATTTAATAGGTATAATATTCTACATAACATATATTTAATATATAGTATTCTATATAATGTATATTTAATATATATAACCTACATAATATATAATATGTATAAGTATATATACATATATAATTTGTCAATTAAAAATATATAGATAGAGAAGTTTGCTTAGGAACGCATTTTCCTCTCCTAGCTTCAGGGGGAAGAAGAAAGAATATTTTGAACCACATCAGGAGAATTACCCTAGAGAATCAGTTCCTCTGCCAGAATGGGAGGCTGGCATGTGTTTCCTCTGTGAGAAGGCTGCTGAGCTCATGGGTCTGCCTTGGCATATGGCTTGAAATGTCTAGAAGAGACCGTGTCTCCTGAAGTATAGGGATGTATGTGTCTCCATAAAGTGACGGCTGCTTCTGGTTAGAGACGTCTAAAAGGTCTGCAATACTGGAATATGGTATAGTCCAAAGAGGAGGATGAAAAGAAGCTATAGAACGCTGTGCCTGGGAAGAAGATGGGACATTACTCTCCACATTCCCTGGAGCCTTTGGAAGACATATAAGAGGATCTTAGTTTCCATAGCTCCACATGAAAGAGCAAGGAGGGCTGCAGACGTCCACTGTGGGCTCCGGGTGAGGGATTGGGCCATGGGCAGGAGCTGTGGGAGACTTACCTGCTTTACTTTGAGCTGGTCCATAGCAGCAGAGGACACTGGGGTGAGCATCACTCCACAACACATGTAAAGTAAGTGACACTGGTTCCCAACCCTGGCTCCACAAAAATTACCTCTGAACCTTTTCAAATATACCTAAGAAATTCTCACTGAATTGAACTGAGATGAGATTTCAGGTATCAGGATTCTCTGAAAGCTCCCCAGATGACCCAAGATGAAGTGTGGGTTGAAGACCAGTGATCTGCAGGAAATGTGTCCTGCGATTTGGAACCACAGGTGGGAGATGGACGTTAATGAGCACACTAGGAGGCTCTGCCCACAAGCACATGCCACCCTTCCTTCAGACAACTCCTGTCCTCTTTTCTAGCTTTCCCCCTCTCTCTAAAATGCTGAAGGTGTAGATCCGGAAAGGCATGGGTGTAGCAAGAGATTATACCCTGTTGCCATTTAAGCTGGACCAGATAGTTAATGAATAAAATTGACTGCTAAGCTCTGGGTTCAGATGCCATTAGGAGTGGAAAAGGGAGGCTTATTACGGTCTTGTTGTAGGCAATGATAATAAAAAAATAAGACCACATTATGTTACACTTGTTCCGATTACTATTGTTGCATGCCAACCTACTCCAAAACCCAATGGCCTAAAACCATAGCCATTTACGAATATCTAAGAGCTTCATGGGTCAAGGATTGGGTTGGGGCACAGTTGGGTGATTCTTCTTGCCCATGTGGTATTGACAGGTAGCATTTTCTGATGTTCAGCTGGTGGATGGGCTGGTCTGGAGGGTCCAAAGTGCTTCGCTCACAGGCCTGGCATCTTGGTGATGACTGGTGAGATGGACTCACTTGGAACTGTCTGCTGGAGGTCTGTGCAAGGGCTCTCCAGCAAGGCCATTTGATGGTAGGAGTGCTTTTCCAGTACTCCAGGGCTCCCTGAGACAATGCTCTGAGGGCCCATGAAAGAAGCACAAGATTTATCATGCCTCAGCCTTGAGACTAAGGCCACATAGTGGAGATCTACTTCCATGTGAACCAATGGACTTCACTCTGCTTCATGGTAAGACATGACATGGCTAACCCTCGTCCTCTGTGCTGCTAATGTCCTTGTCTTGCTGGAGATTTTGACTACAAATGTGAACCAGCCATATAAGGATAGGCTGTTTGCAGAAATGCCTCTCGAGACAATCTGAGCTGACTTGCTTATCTTGGAGACAAATATAGTGAGACCCAGAAATTATTTGAATAAAGTCCTCAAATATGGTAATTTTAGAAAATGGACAACTGAGACCTCTATCTGCCAACTCCTAGCACCAACATCTTGATTTTATATGTTATTTGTGAAATAAGGTGTGTGCCTTTTGTAGAAACAAATGGAGCACATCCTACAAGGCTGTCAGAGAGCTGAGAGGCAAGGAACCTGGATTTTTCTCATTTCTTTGCAGGTGTCTCTGGGCCTCTGGGTAAATGTATGCCTTACTTGGTATAAAATAGGTACAATAATAGCATGGTAACACCTGGACTCATTTGTCCCACGGGTCTGAGCACCTGAAGGTAAAACAACACCATCACCAAAAATAATTCTGCCTGTAGAGTTGTTCAGAAAGGGAGTTAGAGAAATTTCTATCTGCTTTTGAAAATGTCTTAAGGAGAAAAAGACAAAGCTTTAAAGTCACTCTTGTGGTAGCATTAATAATTTAAGTATTGGGATGATGTCCAGGGACTTTTTGCTGTGATTCACATCCTGGGTAGGAAAAGGTGATAAAAATTGTAGGAATGTCATCCAAGTGCCTGACTGATTTGATCGTAGAGAAGAAAGAAGTGGATGTTGGGGAAAAAAGTGCAGTTGAAACAATGAAGGAAACAGGATAAAACTCTGAATATTGTTCAGCTTTGAAGTATGTTATGATTTAAATAATACAGCTGGTTTGGAGATCTTTGGGTGAACAAAGATGTGAAATGATAGCATGTCAGAGTGGGGTCTGGGTATGGAACTAGATGGAGGCTGTAATGTCAGCGGCTGAGAGAGGTGAACGGCACACACCTGCTCCAAATGTGACACAAGAGAAGCCTCGGGTGGTTTATGGTGTGTTTTAGAGCTGATGTGTTAAGGTGTGGATTGTTGGGACAGAAAAAGTGCATGGAGAAAGAACATCATCTGGGCAGATTTATGGGGAAAAAGTGTACCAGGAAACCAGCTTCCTGAAGGCCGGTCACAACATCTGGCTCAGAGCAATTGGGAAACAGCAGGAGGAAGCAATGGGCATCATATTTCAGTTTTCATGGCAGAAGAAGAGCTAAAATAAAGATACAGTGCAGTGGTGTTCTGGGTTTAGAGAAAATAAATACAGAATAATTTGGATGAGGGAAAGAAATGTTAAGTCAACTTTTGGACCTAGAAACAATGATCTACTTTAGTGTATCAATTTAACTCTTTGGTGTTTTCAATTTATTTTAAATTAATTAATGGAAGTCATCATAAATTATGAGACAACTCATGCACTTCCATCTTACACTGTGGACCACCATATCCAGCTGTGGAAGGGTATTGCAGATTGAGAGGCAGGATGTGTGATCCCTGCAGTAGGGCTCTGCAGCCACCCCTTGAGTGGCCCATTAGGCCCAGCTCAATTTTTGTGTGTGTGCGTGTGAATTTCTTCATTCTTTAGTTATTGGTCCACATGGAAAAGTTAGTAACCCTAATGGCACTTTAATTAAAGATTTATTTTTCCTTTAATCCTGTGGAGCTCCTTTTGGCACCAAGCTCCTAGTCTCCACCACTTCGTGTATAGTGAGCTGACTGTAATATCCGTTATTTTTGATATAAGAATGTTTTGTAACATGATTTTTTCTTCTCCAAATGCTACAAACTAATTTTAGCATCATGGAGTGTTTGCCTCTGAAATAGCAGTTTTCTCTTTGAACTAATGCTAATGCAGTTTATGAATTTCATGGTGCCACAATCCTTCACAAGGCTTTTCTTTGCTGTAAATAAAATATTCTAAACACGAGCCAACTATTTTACTAGACAAAATCTATTACAAAAAAAATGTCAGGTATGAATGCATTATTTAAATATACACTAAATAAATAGAATTGCCTAAAAATGCATAAACCCAAACAAAAGGTGGATTCTGATTACAAAATACCTTTTGTGTGTGTGTGGAAGAGAATGCAACGTAAAAAGCATGAATCACATTTTAAATTCTAATACTCCTTAGTAGTGGCTTCAGTCTCAAGATAAATAACTTGTCTGTTTTCTGTGATTCTTCTTCCCCCTTTAGTAACTAGTGACAAAAGTACTTCAGCAGTGGAGTTGCCAAAGATTCCATTTACTCTCCCCCATGCGTCTGTGCTGTGCACATGGTGTGTGTCACTGGGATTGTGGGACATCAGTGTTGATCTTTACAGCACATATTATTTCACAGTAACCCAGAGAGCAGCATGCAATTTCTGATGCAGAACAGGTGAACATAGAAGAATGCACACAGGAATTATGATGACTTAGACTTGGCTGTTACTTAGATATAAAATGTATGATAGAATGTTGGTAGATTCAAAATTTGCGCCGTAAAAAATGTTGCAATGTTTGCCAAGACAGTATCCTTAAAGACTTATCTTCATAACTGGGCACTAGTAAGTTTAAGAACCCTTTTGTTCTGAGCAAGTAATTACCATTTGTTAAAACAATATTCTTAATCAGAGATCACAAGTTTTCATTATCCAATAATCTATTCAAGTTCTTGGGATAAGGCTTCTTAATGCAATTATGAAAGCAATGTGGTAACATTTAAAGAATTATTTTATTTTATTATTTCTAATGTTTATAGGTACATAGTAGGTATACATATTTATGGGTTACATGAATTTTGTTGTGTTTAAAAAATTGGGATACATAGTAGCTGTATATATTTGTAGGGCACATGAGATATTTTGATATAGTCATGCAATACATATTAGTCACAACAGGGTAAATGGGGTATCCATCACCTCAAGCATTTATCCATTGTATTACAAACAATGTAATTATAGTCTGAATTATTTAAAAATGTATAATAAAATTATTTTTTACTATAAAAACAATTTCATCATATGTTTTTAAATAATTAAATTATTTTAATGAAATACAAAAAACCCTAAATTATGTTTTACTAGCACCTGTTGCACTAGCAAATATTAGGTCTTATATTTTTACTTTTTTGGTACCCAATCACTACCACCTCCACCTTCCTGACAGCCTTTCTCAGCATCTGGGAACCAACCCTCTACTTTCTGTCTCCAAGAGTTTAACGGCTTTGATTTTTAGATTCCACAAATAAGTGAGAAGATGTGATGTTTGTCTCTCTGTGCCTGGCTTATTTCACGTAAATTAATGACCTCCAATTCCATTAGTGTTGCTGCAAATAACAGGATCTCGTTTATTTCATGGCTAAATAGTAATCCATTGTATATATAAGTACCATATTTCCTTTATCCATTCATCTGTTGATGGACATTAAGGTTGCTTCTAAATCTTGGCTGCTGTGAATAGTGCTGGAATAAATGTGGATGGGCAGGTATCTCTTCCATACCTGATTTTGTTTATTTTGAGTATGCACCTAGGTGAGGGATCACTGGATTATAGGGTACCTCTATTTTTAGTATTTTTGTGTTTTGAGAAACCTCCAAACTTTTCTCCATAGTAGTTGTAATAATTTACATTCCCAGCAAAAGTGTACCAGGGTTCCCTTTTGTCTATTTCTCCACATCCTTGTCAGCATTTGTTATTGCCTGACTTTTGGATAAAAGCCATTTTAACTGGGGTGAGATGATATCTCATTGTAGTTTTGATTTTTATTTCTCTGATGACAATGATGTTGAGCAACTTTTCCTATACCTGTTGGCTATTTGTATGTCTTCTTTTGAGAAGTGTCTATTCATAGTTTTTGCCGATTTAAAAATCATATTATTAGATTTTTTTTCCTATAGAGCTGTGTGAGCTCCGTATATGTTCTGGTTATTAATCCCTTGTCAGAGGGACAGTTTGCAAAAATTTTCATCCATACCGTGGGTTGTCTCTTCACTTTGCGAATTTTTTTTCATTTTCTGTGCAGAAGCCTTTTAACTTGATGTCATCCCACTTGTCCTTTTTGCTTTGGTTGCTTGTGCCTGGGGGGTATTACTCAAGAAATCTTCACCCGCTATGATGTCCTGGAGAGTTTCCCCAATGTTTTTTAAAGAATAATTTTAAAAATAATCAGAAGCATTGGATAACTTCAAGAAATTTGAATAATGTATAATAAGGTTTACTGCCAATTACATATTGGTAACTTAGAAAGGAGATATTTATAAATAAGAACTTTAAGAATGTTAATTACATAGAGTTCCATAGTTAGCAAAATATATGTTGGTTATTAATATGCAAGCCTCTTCATTTTAAATTCAATGATTTCTGTAATAGAGCTCTAACAGATCTCTAACATTCAAAATTATTTTTTAAAATGTAAAAAATTCCAATCTTCTCATTTTATGTATATGCAAAAGTAATATTTCTGTAGGGCTTTAAACATACATACTTCAGAATACTTTCATAAACATGACTTCATTTTTATCTTTACAATTTTGTGAGTTGAGTGTTTTATTATTTTGTCAACATAAAAATAAGCAAACCAAGGCCCAGGGACTCGCCCGGCTCATACAGCCTTTTCTGTGAAGTCTGAGGCTGGAAGATAATTATACAATAAAGCTGAGTGGCACAAACATTAGCCTTTTTGTATCATAATGGCTTATGTTTCATAATTCTACATTGTTTCAATGAGCTATTCAATTGATTCTAAATTTAGTTTCTTAGTTGAGCTAAATGCCATAAGTATATTTTTTCAAATTTATAAATTGTGTTTAGATTTCAACGTGAAACTGTGATTTCACGTAACTGTCCAAGGCCCATTGCCATTTTGGCAGAGGCAGGTGGCATCGAATGGAGCAGGACTCTTCGATGTCCCAATAACGGCCATCAATTAACCTTTTAAAATTAAATATTATCTTTAAGGAAAAAACACCCCTGGTATTTCAGTATCTTCTAATACACACGGAAAAAAAGCAATTATCCAGTGGAAAGCAGCCAGAACCGAACTTTACCTTGGATTATTGTACATGCTTCCGTGAATGCTGTCTCTCTACCATTTGCAAAGGGTTATTATCTAGTCATGAGATATTCTCAACTGAGTTCCACAGAGTGATGGGATCCTTGGGAAGAGCCATCTGCTCCTGTCGTGGTGAGAGGTTCCTTCACAAGGCAGGGTTTGGGGAAGCTAAATTGTTTGCGTTTCTTCCATTCCAATCACCCTGGTTAGGTCTCTGCCAGCATGCCTTTCTTTATCGTACCCCTTCCTTACTTTTATATAGACTTCCAATAGAAAAATGGCAGGAGCCAGTGGAATGATGGTCTAGTATTCTTGAAAACAAACATGCTATAACTAGGAGAGAAAGAACGGAACAATTAGGAGGTTTTTCAATAAAAACATTTATCAGAATTGAAACATCTGATGATTTGTACCAGATTTCTCTAAGGGTTGGCCAGGAATCTTTATTCTTAACACGGTCACCTTGTTTACATCAAAGTTGTTTCATCATCAATGGTAAAGAACAGTGTTCCAAACATTTTAAAAGAATCATATGTTCCTTTTGATTATGAATTTAAAAATATTTACAGGTGACATGCATATAGGGTGATAATAATGATAGCAAACCACAATGGTGCTTGTAGATATTTAAAATAAAGATTTAGCAAAATTCTGTAAGCATTGCCAAGAAAAATCATAGAGATTTGTCTTCATGCTCTGTGTGCTTATTTTTAATAATCACAGCACAGGCTCTGTGTGATAAATGTAATGATTCCTACAATCATAAGATAATAGTAACTCACAGCATAATATACACTTAGAGCCCTATTATTGTTTATAATCCTGGGCATAAATCCATGTTTCTATTAGTGATAATAAGCATTTGGTTGATTCTGTAGCAGATCTGATGATGACAGGATTGCTACTTAGTTCAATGTGGAGCTGATGAAAGTTCTCATTAACTACAGTGGATCAAGTTCTGTTTTTTTAATGTCATAAATTCTCTAATAACCAGGTCCAAACAGTGCCCAAACTTTGGAATGGACACCATTTTGATGAGAGTAGATTCTGGTCTGTGAGCTGCACGTGTCCCTCCTGGCAGAGGATCTATCAGCCTGGGCGTCCACTTTTAGTCTTACCTTTTATGGTTTCTTTTCAGGAATCTTCTGTAACTAATAATTCCTTTGTTGGGACTGATCTGGCTGAAATGAAACTGCACAACCTCTTAACTCCTCTTACACGGATGCACCTAAACTGTAAACTTTAACAAAACAGAGAAATGCAGCAACAGAGACCTTGAGCAGCCCCTTGCCTTGGGCACTCACATTCGTCCCTCTGAACATCCTGAACCAGGAGTGGTCTGAGCCCAGCTAATACATTAACCAAGTGGATGTGCCCTAGTCGTGTAGCAGTGCTTCACATAGCAGTGCAACTTACTTACTGTGTGAAGTGCAACTAACTCACTTCAGAAGAAATGAGTAGATATTTAATATTTTCTCCCTGTAGCTCAGTGGGTCACCTTGAGAGGTTTTCTCTGAATTGTATAAATCACCTGCACACTTTGGAGATCATCATGCCTAGGAGATAAAGAAATTGGATCGGTCACATCAATTTTGCTGTTTAAATAATTTTGACTCTATATGTCATGTTGTACTTTAGGGGTACACGTAATATTTTGTTATATTCCTACAATGTGTAGTGACCAAATAGGGTAGTTGGAACATCCATCCCCCCAAACAGTTATTCTTTCTTTGTATTGAGAACATTCCAAATTTTTCTTCCATCTATTTGAAATTTAAGATTTAGTGGGAATATCTGAGAGAGTTAGAGAAACAGTAATAGAAACCACCTCCAAGGTGGGCAAAGAAAATTTGATTGTTTTCTTTCTTCCACTCTTTAACTGTAATAAATTCAGTATCTTTTTTTAAAACATAGCCTGAAGGCATAAACTGACATGCATTTAAATTAAAAATCTGCAACATACTTATCAAGTATCTTAAATCAGTGATGCTGCATTGGTATTTATTTTTAAGTTTAAATGTGACTAAAATATTGTATGAACTATACATTAAGTAGGAAATTACTAATTTAAAAAGAGCAGACAGATGTTTTATTAGAGCTACAAATAAACAGCTATCAACTTTTTTTGATTGTGCTTCAAATGCTATTATCTAGTTTCCTACCCAGCGAACAGACTCTAAAACATAATATTCCCATGAGAGGGATGCAGAAAGTTGTACTTAATCTTCTTTGTGGTTTTAAAGGCAACAAGAATAGTAAAAAGGAGTATCAATAGTTAAGAGGAAATAACTGACTATCTGACTATTTATAAAGCATTTGCTGTGAATGCATTGATAATTCAGCAGGGAAAAATATATACTTTCTTTGTAAATGATAATTTATAAAGTACAGACCAATATTTTGGGGAGATAAATTGTTTTAATGATGTAAATTGTGCAATATATATGCAAGCCTTTCTGTGCTCAAACTGGA
This sequence comes from Cebus imitator, assembly GCF_001604975.1. Taxonomy (NCBI): domain Eukaryota; kingdom Metazoa; phylum Chordata; class Mammalia; order Primates; family Cebidae; genus Cebus; species Cebus imitator. The sequence continues at coordinate 5,227,128 of NW_016107364.1, read as the reverse complement.
TGTTTAAATAGGTAACACATTTATCAACTTGTGATACATCTAAATTCCCATTATAAAATATATTTCCTATTTCTATTCATGGCAGTTTTCATGCTAATTAGTATTTTTGCATTTCTACAATATACATAAATTAACACAAATGTCTGGCTATATGTCTAGAGTATATGTGAAAATGTTTTAAAAGCTAAGAATAATTTGCAGAGTTTAGGGTTGCAGTAAGAAGGGCTGTAAAATATTTGTAAAAATGTCATTTCTGTAATGCATTTTTTATATAATAAAAGTTTACTCAATGGACTTCTGGCTGCAGTTTTTTGCAGATTATTAATGTTGTTTATTAAAAATCCTGAGAAGTATATTATAAAAATATAACACTGGAAAATCTCTACCATTCTAATCCTTCTGTAAAACCATATGCTGAGCATATCTATGTAATTTGAGTCCCCTTATGTAAATTTAAAATTATATAAAAAAATCCAAACCTTCATGTTTCCTTAATTCCATAACAAAGATAAGAAATGTCTAGATTTTAAAATTAGCGAAAAGTGTTCAAGAACAATTGATTTGCACAACTGCTTAAAAATACAGAGCATGGTGTCAAGGAGGCATCCTGGCCTTGTTCAGACATGTCCTGCACATTCTTCCTGGGTGTTTGGTTTTCAAAGCAGTCTCATTACTCTGAAGAACTCACCTTCACCACAGGGGCTACTTTTTCTCCTTAGACAAATGCCCAAGGGTTACTTGAAATTTGCCAAAGATAAGAACACAAATTAGAAGCACAGACAGATATATCAGCTGGGATGGAATTTGTTAGTGTACTGTGGGATTTTCTTACCCTCCGTGTCTTAGGGAAAATGTTAATCAGTTTACCCAATTCCTGCTGTGATTTGAGCAGGTCTTGGATTAGGATCCAAATTATAGCCACATCATCTGCTGTTCCTGAGCTGTTTTTAACAGTAAACACTTTCATTATTCTAATATATTCATTGTTTACAGGTATTGTTAAAAAGTCATGAGCTATCATATAATCAATATTAATTTGTATGTTTGATAGGCTTACATATTTTGTTTTTAATTTATTTATATGTATATATCTTTATATTATGTTTTATATTCATTTACACATTTATATAAATGTTCACCTTCTTTGAAAAGAATATTTATAATGGATTATGTAGAGAGAGTTTCCAATATTTTGTCAGCTCTAAATATGAGGGTCAGGGAAGGAAATTAATATTTACTAGCATGTAATACAGTGTTAGGTATAGTCTATAAATCGCATCTTTAAGGCTTACACTAACCCTCTGAAGCAGGTACATTTATCTTCATTTTGACAAATAGGGAGATAGGGATATTAAGTAGCAGACCTAGTAGAAGCAAGCTCTCAAAGCTAGTGAGCAGCAACACTGGAGTCTAAGCTGGGTTTATTACACTTCAAGGCCTGAAGCCTTTTTATTATACAAAGTTATCTCCTTTAACATATCTGCTTAGGAGGTATTTGACTCATTTTAAAGAGAATTTCAGTGCATCTCAGTCATTTTTTAGAAGATTATTACTTGTAACTCTAAATTTCCGACACCTACATTTCTAAGTTTCGAATCTGAACTAAGGGATGTTGACTACCCACTATAAGCATGAATCATGGTTAAATTTTAAGTTATTGCTGTTGTTTTTTGTGGTGATTATAGTGGGATGTGTGTGTGTGTGTGTGTGTGTGTGTGTGTGTGTGTGTATTTGTCTGGATGTTCAAAGTGTTTGACAAGCATGTTTGAATTTATTCTATGAAACAAATCATATTAGTTACCTATTTCTGTGGGATAATTGTCTCCAAAACCTCACTCAAAATCACCACCATTTTCTTGCCCACAGTTCTTAGTTTACAACTTGATCTGGGCTCAAGAGGATCTATTTCTTGCTCCCTGTTAGGTGGTCCAGGCTCACTTGTGCATTTGCAGTCAGTCAGGTTCTAAAGGAGGAGTAGCTGCTTCTGGTGGATATCACTGATACTTGGGGCCTAACACTGATGTCTGAAATAGCTGAGACTGATGGAATCTCTCCCCTAAGAGGCCTGTTTTTCTACTTGGTGCATCATCTTCTTGGAACCCAACCTGGACTTGTTCACACAATGGCAGACAGCATTAACAGAGGGTGAAGTTATAAACTTGTGGCCAATACTTGTCAGTCACATGATGTCACTCATGCTACATTCCGCTTGTCACGGGGCCAGCCCACAGTCAAGGGCTGGAGACATAGACCTCATCTTCTCACAAAAGGAGATACAAAAAGCTTGTCATTTTTACTTCACCATGAATATAGACCACACTGATCATAATGAATGTTGTAATACTCAAATAACTTAAAAGAATCAAAATGTTCTTAGTTTAAAATAAAAATGAGTCCTATATTTTGCCCATCCAAGTACAATATATACATTTTTACTATTTATAACATTTATTCGTTCAGGTAATATCTTCTAATATAAACATTCAGTTAGAAAAATTATCTGATACTGAGTGCTGAGCTGGAGTCAGGCTGGTCAAATCTGGCGTTGACTGTTGAAAGCGGTGCACTTTATTTCCTCTCCATGTATCAATAAGGTGATTGATATATCAGCTGGAGTCACGGCACCTTTTTCTGTTTATCTAGCTACCTGATAAGTAAGAAGAGGTTCATTGAGAGGGGATATTATTTATTTATACTGATACACGATGCATGAAGCCTCTTTAGGCTTATTTTTGCTTAAATCAAGTAAAGAAATAATGTCTGATTCTGGACACAATTCCAGTGTGAACCACAGATGCTATCAAGCAGATTATTACTATATAGTCAGCACTTAATGCAATACTTGAAGTCTGCAGCTAAGAAACTAGGAAAAAAATGAAATGGAGAAATCAATATTCTTTTGGAAAAGCAGCCAATCAAAAGCAAAATACTGAATTAGATGATAAAATGCTTCTTGTGCTATTTTTATATGTTTATATTTAAAGAAAAATCACCATTTTACTCTAAAGAAAATATTTAATTTTGATTTTATGACACTGGTATGGTATGCTAGGGTACATTTCTTACTTTTTAGAAATGTTTGTGGCCAATGGAAAATATAAAATAAATAAATCAGCCTTTGTAGTAAGTTGAGAGGGAAAACAGGATAATACATCATTGTGAGATGGAAGCAAGCTTTGGTGAAATGAACACAGCACAGGAAATCCAGAGAAGTAAAATCCCAACCAATGTCTGTTAAATTACTTATTTCTCTAAGGTTTGTTTTCCACTTACGTAAAATTTATATTATAAAATACAATAATTGAGGGAAAGATTTCTGGCTATCTTGGATATAGTGGTAGGTTAATTCTCTTTACACAAAAAGGAACAAAGACATATACAATTGTCAAATACATCAATTTCAGGGCTCTATAAGTTGACGAATGACAGGCAGCAAATTGATCATCTTTTTTCTTGAAAAAACATGCATGCTAGAAATTTGAGTAAGAACAGCAGTAGTCTATGATCTTTCTGCCTGAGATTGTTTCCCCCTTCTCCACAAATCAGTAAGTGAAAAAAGTTTTACCGGCATAAGTTCAGCCAGAAAAGCAGCAGCTTTGCAGCCAAAAGGAGCTTACTCGGTTTGGAGTAAGGAAACAATCTTTGTGGCACTGTTAGCTAAATAATGGATAACGCTGTTGAAAACAAGCAGGGAAAACCCACCATTTGGCTAGCTGAGATCGTAGTGTCTATTGGGATAAATGATATACTATCTAAAAATATAATGTGGAAGATCCTGGAAAAGGGAGAGCCATGGAAGAGCTAACTAGGCTCTTTATACATCACAAGCTAATGTGTTTGACAGGAGAGGGCCAGGTGAAAAATGAAAGCCAAGGGAGCCTTGAAAAGTGGTGGAGCCTTGAAAAGTGGTTGAACCTTGAATCCACTCTATGCCCTTCACACAGATTGGTAAAGAGAGAGTGTAATCCTTATAGTTAGAAGTGGTTGAGCACAGTGTGTGCCAAAATCATTGGCTGAGCTTTAAATTACGATATACAGAAGCAATCACTAGGAAGCTATGCTAAAAAAAATAAAATAAAGATTGAAAAACATTAACAGAGTCCTCAGTAGGCTACCATAGTCAAGGGAGCAAGGGAGATAAATTCCACAGAGGAAAAAAACAAGAGGGGAAAAATGTTACAGAAAAATAAATATAAATATTGAGTGTTAAATACTAAGTGAAATGTTTAGCTTCCAACAAAAATATTTGAGATGTGCTGAAAATCAGGCAAATATTTATTAGTACAACTATGTTCAAAGTAAAAGAAACTATAATTAAATAAACTTAATATGATAATCAATAAAATGTAAATATGAAATCAATAAATGTGAGCTCACAACAGAAAAATAGAAACTCTAAAGAAGAAGCAAATAGAAGCTCTAGAGTTCAAAAATACAACTAAAGTTAAAAAATGTCAAGGCAAGCTCAACAGCAAATTTGGGATGGTAGAAAAAAATAGTTTCACCCGAAGATAGATGTTGGACTGGAAATAGTCCAATCTGAAAAGCAGAGAAAAATAGATTAAAGACAAATAACACTCAGAGACCTATAGGAAACCATTTTGTGTGTCAACATGCATATAATGGTTCCACAATGACACAAGAAAAAGCACATAAAGGCATTTGATGAAGGAAAATACAGGATGAAAGAAAATATTAACAACACTGAATAGTATCTCAGATACACAGAAAGTAAGGAAAACCGCCATTAAAAAGTATGTGTTTAAATAGAAAATACTGTGTGTGTGTATGATTCCTAAGTTTTTATGGATTCTGTATTTGTGAATTCACATACTCACTAAAATTTATTTACAATCCCCAAATCAATACTCAGGGCTTTTGCAGTCATTCATAGATATACACAAAGCAGTGAAAAATCAAAGTCACTCAAGGTACACGTTCTTCTCTGGGGTTCAGGCCAAGGCAATGCTTTGCTTTATTTCACTGTCATACCATAAACAAGTACCCTTTTTATGATCTATTGAGTACCATATTTTTGTGCTTTTTTTTGGTGATTTTATTGCTTACAATGGCCCTCAAGCATAGTGATGAAGTACTGTCTAGCATTTCTAAATATAAGAAGGCTGTGATATGCCTTATAGAGAAAATACATATATCAAACTTCATTCATGTATGAGTTATAGTGTCATTGGCTATGGGTTCAATGTTAATGAATCAACAATATATAGTTTATTAAATAAGGTGTATTTAAACAGAAACACACATAAAACAAGAGTAAATATTGATCGGTTAATGAAAGTGTTGGGACCAGAGTTTCATAGAAACATAATCACATATTTTCCCTAGAAGTGATAGTTCAGTGTTCACTAATTTATTGTTTGCATTGACATTATAGAACATAACTACCATGGATGAGGAGAACTGAAAATACGTGTATACATGTGCATGTGAGTTTGTGCATGTGTAATTTCTCCTTTAGTTTTTTTAATTAAAAAATTATTTTTAAAAGTAATAACATTAAGACTATTTGGGACATTATAACAATTATTTACATGATATAAGTAATCGTAATTAGACACAGGAAAGGGTAGAAAACGAAATCATATTAGAGCAAATCTGCTATATTTTACCAAAATTTAATAATTATCTGAAATAGATTGTAATAATCTAAGATACATATGATAGCCCCTTGAGCAATCATTAAGAAAATAACACAAAAAGTAGCTTAAAAGACCCCAACAGTGCATTTGAAATGGCCTACTAAAAGTATTTATTTTGCACAAAAATGACAGCAAATGAGAGCAGAGGAGTGAAAAAGGCTATCAGACATACAGAAAACAAATAGCAAAATTACAGATATAAACCCAGCAACATTAATAATTATAGTAAATGTGAATAGACTACATCTTTTATACAAAAGACAGAGATTGTCAAAGCAGATACAAAGCCAGATCCAACTGTGTGATGGATACATTTACACGCAACTCACACTAGATCCAAAGGTGAAAATAGGTTGAACATAAAGGGTTGAAAAGACACACCAAGTAGACAGTAACCATAAGAGACCAGGGCACTCTAAATTCACATCACAGAATATACCTTTAAGATCAGAAATATTACTGGGATAAAACAATTATTTCACATTTTAAAGAAGGTTAAACAGGAAGTGGATGTACTCTTTAAAATTTGTACTTTACTCCTCCCACTAGGTATAACCAAAATCCCTGAACGCCATCCATAAAACAAACATGAGAAAATTGCAAACGGTGAAGAAGAGAAGGCAGACTGGCAGGGGATCTTGAGAATTGGCACGGGTGAATTCCTTGACTTTTCTTGTTGCCTTATTTATGCCAAGTTGGGGCTGAAGCAGCTGGCAACCTTTAGATATCAATGAGCATGTTAAAAATAAATTAATTAATTTTAAAAAGCCTCTTCAAAGCCAGACTTTGTCAATAAAAAGATCTGGAAAGGGACATCCTAACACAACATCAAACTTTATCCAATAACTGCTCTAATCCAGTCAAACATTATGGCCCCACCTGACCATACCAGCCAATGCTGGTGGGGAGTCAAGATTTTCTTAGACTCTATCACAGCACCCAACCCCAGCAGGATGGTACAGAGAGGTGTGCTAGGGTCCAGGGCTCTCCTTCCATGGTGGCACTGGAGGGGATAGAGGAGCACCCACAAGGCACTCCCACCCTTCCCAGCAGAGGAAGTGTCAGGTGAGGCTTAGAGCAAAGCTGAGAATCTCATCCCTACCCAGCAGTAACAAGGAGCCTCCCTGACCCCACATAGCCTGAGAGTCAACAGAGACAGAGCAGGAAACCTGAAAACCATGAGGTGATGTCTCCTCTTCCCCTGTGGCAGTGGTCTTAGAGGAAGTCAGCTGCCACCAAAGTGTAAGTGAGATGCAGTCTCATCACATAACACCAAGGTCCAGAAACATCATTTGACAAAATTTGATCTCTATTCATTATAAAAACTCTCAAAAAATAAAATAAAAATAGAGAGAAACTGTCTCAAATTATAAAAAAACATCTGCCCCAAACTTACAGCTAACATTATTCAAAATGGTGAAAGATTGAATGGTCTCACCCTGAGACAGGGAACAAAGAAAGATGTCCACATTTCTATTCAAAATTATATTGGTGTTTTTAGTCTGTGCAAGAAAAAGATCCCAGGATATAAGATCAGTATTCAAAAATGAGTTACATTTATGTTATCAACAAATGATCTAAAAATTAAGTTAAGAAAACAATTCTATTCACAATAGCATGAAATAATTTCTTAGTAATAAATTGAATAAAAGAAGTATAAGACATATCACACTGAAAATTAGAAAACATGCCTGAGAGAAATTCAAGAAGATTTAAAAAAAATGGAGAGATTTACCACGTTCTCACTTTGGAAGACTTAGTATTTGTAATACATCATATTGATCTATAGATTTAGTACACCCTTGCAAAATGCCAGCAGACTTTTTTTCTATAAAATTGACAAAATAGTTCTAAGTGTTATAGGAAAATGCAAGGAACTTAAATTTTAAAAAGAATTTTGAAAAATAATAAATGTGAATACTTATACTACCTGATTTTAAAAGTTACTGTAAATATACAATAATCAAGACACAGCTTTCTCCAAATTATTATGGTTAGATGTATTTGCTAACATGGTCATGCAGGTTATTGGTGAGTTTCCAGCTCTTGTTTCATTTTGAAAATGAACTGAAAGTAAACTGAATGAATTTCTGAAAATAAACTAAATACGTTAGTGTCATCTTGGTAGAACCTGGATAAATTAGTTATTTAATTGTAAAATCAAAATATGTAACATAACCAGAATTTTCATAATGTTTTTTGTTTAATGACTTACCTGTTACAACAATGTGGCTCTGCATTTTATCTTTTTATGCTTCTATTTTATCTTTCTTTTTGTATTTTAATATCTTTGCTTCAAGGCATCATGTCTTTCATGTAGTACAATATTTTAAAGGAAAGCCTGAGCGATTGACGCAGTTTAATACTGAGTCACACAAATGTGTTTTGGCCTGTGGGGTCTGTCGCAGGGGAATAGATGAAGGTCTGCAATGCACAATAGTCTGGAACAGATCCCTGCTTTGCCTTATAAACTTAACTTCAGATGACTTGTCTTCCTGGAGTCTCTGCATGTCACTTCCTTCACGGCAGCTCACCTGAGCAGGCCTTCCTTAAGTAGCACTTTATATACTACAGGCAGCTTGTTCTAGTAGCAGCAGCGTGGACTTCTGGGCTAGTTACTTAACTTCTCCAAGCCTCACTGTTTTAATCTGCAACATCGGCATTATAAAACTCGTTCAATTGGGCTGTGGTAGAACTTAACATTTTAGATTTTTTTCCCTTTTCTCCTCTCATCCCTTCCTTTTTTCTTTTTTTCCTCCTTACTATATCTTCTTCTTTTCCTTTTATTGCAAATATTTTTAAAGTAGTGCCTCTGTACTGTATGGTGTTCTGAGGCTTGAGGTTTGTCAGGACAAGACTAATGAGGTCTCTGACCTCCTGGAGCTTTCTATGCATCTAATATATCTGGCACAGGATTGGAAACACATGTTGTTTTTCTTTGCATTTATCCTCTTCTTCTCTGTCTGCTGTGCTGATACACATCAGAATTTACCTGTCCAAGTTTTATTAGCTTATAAAAAATGCTAGAAAGAGACTCATCAAATAGTAAGAGTATTTACTTCTAGGTGGAATTTACTGTTTTTATTTGTAAACTCATTGTTTGATTTTGTCAACATGTGTTTATGCCTTTCTAATGAAAATATAATCAATACAATAAAACAGTGCTGGTGAACAAAAAGCCAAACATATTTTATCAGCAAATCTCTTTCCCTCATGCCTTTTCCCTCACTGATTGCACCTATTTAGGAATGGCAATAGGTTGGAACAGTCTTTTGTCGAAAGAGCTTGCGAACATATATGTATTTTAGCACACAGCATTGTCCTCTGTTTCTCTGTCTCTGTTGTCTCCCTGTTTCTGTGTCTCTCAGTCCTTCTCTGTCTCTTTGTCCTGTCTCTCTCTCTCACCATTCCTCTTTTCTTCTCTGTGTCTCTTTCTCTCTCTCACACTCTTTCTCTGCCCGCTCCTATCCCATCTTCCATACACTACATCATACATGGGTTTGCCTCCCGCTAGTCTCTCCTCCTTTAACCCCTGAGCCTATTCATGAAGGTTCCCTTGGGTTCAGTGTGGGATCTGCAGGAAAGAAGGTATGTAGCAAGGGACTTGAACTCATTTGTTCAGCTGGGAAAAGGGGGATTTTATTTCACTTGCATTCATTTTCTGTCTTTTTTCATTGTCCAAGTGATAAACAGATAATGGAGAACTCTGATGATGATATAACCCTGGTAAAATGGGCCAGGCAACTGCACCTACTCCTTTTTTAGGGCTTTAGCCAGAGAGGCAAATGAGTATCTGCATTTCACAAGTGCTCTAGTCAAGGTATCTGGGGTAGCAGGTTATGCTTGGCTCCAGTGTTAGGAGCCAAGCACGCACTGACTCAGCAGGTCCGGTCAGCCGTGGCAAGTACTGACTCAGCAGGTCTGGTCAGCCGTGGCCACCCCCGGGGATTCTCTAGCCATGTTGGGCAGTTGGTGGAGAATTTGTGATCCTAGACAAACACCTTTACATACTGAAAATAGATTTTTAAAATTTCCTTATTATATCTACTTTTTGATAAATCTCTTTCCAAGGCCTTGTGTCCTGGTTGCTGGATAAGCAATTACTTGTTATAATTGTTAATAAAATAATGAATATTAATGTGACCTGAAATCTTAACTAAGAGACTGTGCAAAAACTGAATTTATGTCATTGAATCAGATCAATATTTTCAGAAACAAATTTCTATAGAAATCAGAAAGTTTCAAATACTCGTACTAAATGGGGGAATTTTCAACTAAAATTGTAGTAAAAATAGTTTTCTTTTTGCTTATTAAATGAATCATTCTGTAATTACTTATAATTATATTAACATGAGTATCATTTTATTGGTTCAGTGGCTCATTTTAGCCTCATATTCAATGAAAAATAATAGTCACCATTATACTTTATATAATAAATGGTCTTACTTTATTCAGCCAATGTTTATTAAATGGGCACAGGACTCCATAGAGAGACTTTTTTTTTCTAGTTTCTTTCATCATCCCCTAGACATTTTAAATCATCTGTTGTGGTTGGTGATGTTAATGGATGTAGATAGAACTGAAGTTATCAGTCTTAATAATAGGCTACTCATGATTTACTTTCCATGGCTGTTAAGAAACACTCCTTATTCCTTGATTTAAATCTATCAGAAAGATCTTCATGGAGAATTTAGGAACTGGAACTAAATGTCCGCTTTAGGTTATGTATTGAAAAGCATGAGCCTATTTCCTGGAGATGAGAGAAAGCCAGAGCAGAACAGAAAGGGGGGAGGACAGGAGCCCAGCAGATTCGTCTCATGGTGCTGATGTCATGAAGAATGAATGTCTCTTTATTTTATAAGCCTCTTCAAATTCTAATGTGTACTTAACAATTAGCTTTTAGATTGGAAATTTGTTATGACTAAGCTGCTAAACATCTTATGATTAAATAAATAAGAGATCTGCTAGAAAGATTGTAATTATGTGATACAGGCAGGTATGCTGCATCTGCATAAAAAGAATTCCATTAACCAAATCCCCAATTCCCTAGTGGATAGTTAACTGAAATGTCACTGACCTGAAAGAGTTCCTATAACACTGAAAAGAGATGACTTTCAATGTCATTTAGATAGGTTCAGATGGGTACATAGAGAAAAAAATACAAGTTTTTAAAGTTGGTAAATTTGAAAGTATTAAAATTGATATTGACTTCATTTGCTAATCATATTACTGTCCATTAAATTATGAAGCAATAGCCCATAATAGCAAAAGCGTACTTCATTGAAGTCATTTTATTAGTAACAATGCTTCTATCAGCAACTTCTCAAACATTTTCCACAGTCTCCATGGCTTTCCATTGTTTTTCACTTTTTAGAGTGTTGACCCTGGAGTTAATATTTTAACCTTTATTGCTTTTGCCACACTTTTTGATCACTTACTTTATTACATTTATCTTATTAATTTCAGATTTTCTTTGAAGGTCATAGCATTTTCAACATGGAGATGGACTCTGAAATCTTTCTTTCAGTATCTTTTTCTACTTTAATTAATGTAAGGTTTAAAAGTAGAGTAAAACAATTTCAGTAGTTGATCTAAAATCTAGAGCATACCAATATTATTCAGCTCAAGGAGCCGCTTAGTACACAGAAATTTTTTTTTATTAACGTTTATCAGTGCTACAAAATGTTAGTTCCATCATTTACTTAAAACATTTATTATATATATGTCACATATAATATATATTCATTATATATTATATACATGTATATATATGCCCACAATTTTGACTTTTTCACTCTATTGGAATCCTGGGTTAATTTTAGTTGGGATCCTGGAAAAGATGACCAGTTGCTGAGGTTGAAAACATTATCATTTATTATAATCTCATAAAACTCTTAGGTTTTCTGTAACATGCCGGCAAAGGACTCTATATTCAGTATCAAAATATTGCCCTTTGTAACCTCTACGTATGATTATTGATTTTACCCACTTACATAATCTATATATTGTATCTGACCAAAGGCCATAGAACAAAGAGAAATAATACTCTATGAATTGAAGATCAAAGTTTATCTAAAACATGGAACACTTTTTAGTTTGTTTGCTTTTTGTTTGTATACTGACTATAATTTCAAAGAAAAATAAAATAGACGTGATTCTCTTTAGAAACAATATGCCCACTCACATACACACATGCACAAAAAGTTTAAAAGACAAATACATAAATATTCATATTGTATACGGATGTTTAGATATTTAGTATATGATTTTTTAAAATTTTTCTACATTCATGTATTATTAACCTTTTTCATATTTTGATTGTGATATACATATTTTAGGTACGATACATTTTGCAACTCATTAAAAATGTATAGCTTATTCTGAGTGGTTGAATAAAATGCTTCCAGGTCATTTATACTTGATTATTTATAATAATTGTACTGTGCCTTTAAACTATGGTAACTGTTAATTATAGTTACTATAGCAAATATGAGATAGGGATAATTGAATTTCAGTTAGAATAGTGGCAAGGTTGAAAAGGAATATTTCCTCTTCTGAAAGGGAATACAGCTATTGATGCTAGCAGCTCCTCACATTTCGTCAGTCAACGTTTATTAAGTAACTAGCATGGATTTTGTTTTTAATTCTCTTTATGTGGTGAATCAAATGTATTGATTTGCATATGTTGAACCAACCTTGCATCCCAGGAATTAAGCCTAATTGCCAGTGGTGAATTAACTTTTGATGTGCTGTTAGATTCAGTTTGCTAGTGTTTGGTTGAGGATATTTCTGTCTACATTCATCAAAGACATTCACCTACAGTTTTCTTTTTACATTGTGTTTTACCAGGTTTTGTTATCAGGATAATCCTGGCTTTATAGAATAAGTTAGGGAGGGGTCTCTCTACTTCCATTTTTTTGGAATCATTTCAGTAGCCTTGGTACTAACTCTTCTTTGCATGTCTAATAGAATTTGGTTGTTAATCCATCTGTTCCAGGGCTTTTTAGTTAGCAGGTTTTTCATTACTTACACGATTTCAGAACTCAACATTTATTTGTTCAGGGTGTCAATTTCTTCATGATTCAATTTAGGGAGGTTTTGTGTTTCCAGAAATGTATCCATTTTCTCCAGAAGTTCTAGTTTATATGCATAAAGGTGTTCATAAGAGTCTTTGAGGATATTTTTTATTTTTGTGGGATTGGTTGTGATTTTGGTCATTGTCATCTCTGATTGTGCTTATTAATCTAACTGTATAACAATCTTGTTTATCCCTTCAAAAAATCAACTTTTGTATGGATTTTTGATGTCAATTTTACTCAGTTCTGCTCTGGTTTTTGTTATTTCTTGTTTTCTTTTTTTTTTTTTTTTTTTTTTTTTTTTTTTTTTTTTTTTTTTTTTTTTGTTTTTTTTTTTTTTTGACAGAGTCTTTCTCTGTTGCACAGGCTGGAGCTCAGCGACATGAACTTGTCTGACTGCAACCTCTACCTCCTGTGTTCAAGTGATTCTCCTGCCTCAGCCTCCCAAGTAGGTGGGATTACAGGCATGCACCACCACACCTGGCTAACTTTTGTATTTTCAGTAGAGATGGGGTTTCACCATGTTGGCCAGGCTGGTCTCATACTCCTGACCTCAAGTGATCATCTATCACATACAAAGTGCTGGGATTACAGGCTGGAGCCACCGTGCTCTGCCAGATCTTTAATTTGAGATCTAACATTTTGAAGTAGGTGTTTAGCAGCATAAACTTTCCTCTAAACACTGCTTTTCCTGCATCCCAGAGCTTTTTGGGGAGTTGTGTCTTTGTTTCCATTTACCTCAATGAGTTCTTTTATTTTTGCCTCAGTTTTGTTGTTTACCCAAAAGTAATTCAGGAGAAAATTGTTTAATTTCCATGTAATTGCATGGTTTTGAGCTATCTTTCTGGCCTTCATTTTTATTTTTATTCCATTGTGGTCTGAAAGTATGATTGGTATGAATTCCATTTAAAAAATTTATTAAGACACACTTTGGCTGAACATATGGCTGATCTTGGAGTATGTTCTCTGTGCAGATGAGAAAAATGTATATTCTGTGGTTGATGGTCGGAGCGCTCTATAGATGTCTATTAAGTCCAATTGGTCACATGTCGAATTTAAGCCCAGAATTTCTATGTTGTTTTTCTGCCTTGATGATCTGTCTAATGCTGTCAGTGGGGTATTGAACTCCCTATTATTGTGTGGCTAAGTTTTCTTGTAGGTATAGAAGTAATTGTTTTATTCATCTGGGTGCCCCAATGTTGGGTGCATACATATTTGGGATAGTTAAGTCTTTTTGTTGAATTGAACACTTTGTTATTATGTAATGTCATTCTTTATCCTATTTTACTCTTGTGGGTTTAAAGTTTATTTTATCTACAATAAGAATAGTGATTCCCCCTACTTTTTTTTTTTGTTTGTTTTCCATTTGTGTGATAGTTCTTTCTCGAACCCTTCACTTTGAGCTTGTGGGTGTCATTATGTGTGAGATAAGTCTCCTACAGACACAAGATGGATAGGCCTTGATTTTTTAATCCATCTTGGAACTTTGTGCCTTTTAATTGGGGTTTTTAGATTATATGAATTCAAGGTTAACATTTGTATCTGAGGTTTCGATCCTATCATGAAGTTGTCAGGTGGTTGCTCTGTTTCTATTGTGTTTCTATTATGTGATTACCTTGTGAGGTCTTTGCGATAGGTACTTAAGTTTGCTTCTGTAGTAGCAAGTATCGTTCTTCCATTTCCATGTTTAGAACTACCTTAAGGATCGCTTATAAGGCTGGTATAGTGGTAACACATTCCCTTAGTGCTTGCTTGTCTGGCAAATGATTTATTTCTTCTTTGTTTTTGAAGCTCAGTTTGGTGGGATATTAAATTCTTGGTTGGAGTTTCTTTCCTTTAAGAATAACAAAAATAGCCCCTCAGTTTTTGTGACTTGTAAGATTTGTGCTGAGAAGTCTGCTTGCAGCCTGTTGGGGGTTCTCTTTGCAAGGACTATGACCTAGCTGCCTTTAAGATTCTTTTCTTTAGCATTGACCTTGGACAGTCTGGTGACCATATATATGCCTTGGTGATATTCATTTTGTATAGAGTCCTATAGTCATTGCCTGGATTTCTTTTACTTGGATGTCTACTTCTCCAACAAGATTGGGGAAATATTAAATTATTGCCTCAGGTTTACTTTTTCTACTCTCTCAAGAATGTCAATAATTCATAGGTTTGCTTGCTTTACATAATCCCATGTTTCTCAAATACTTTGTTCATTTTAAAAGATTACTGTTTTAAAAACTTTTGTCTGTCTGGGTTAGTTCAAAAGACATCTTTGCATTCTGAAATTCTTTCTTCTGCATGTTCTGATCTGTTGATAAATCTTGTAATTGTATTTTAAAAGTTTGTGAGTTTTTTAATTCTTGAAGCTCTAATTGATTGCTTTTCAAGATGCTTTTTTCTTCCTTTGTTTATTTCCTGGATTGATTTAGAAGTTTCTTTGCATTGTTTTTCAGGCTTGTCTCAGATCTCATTGAGCTTGAATATGTAGAATGATTCACAGATTTTTGTGTTATTCTTGTGCAGAGGCCAGGCTAATCTCCTCTGTATCATTCCAACTTTATTACATGTGCTGCTGAAGGAAGAATGTTACCTGATCTTTAATTCCTGCCATCAAAGTCACTCCTATGGATTGGACAAAACTGACAAGGTCTATCCTCAGGGAGCCAACATTAAAATGTGCATTAGTGAGAAGAGGATATAGAGACTAAAAAATAAATACAATTGTGCATAGATTATTGTAATGTGTCGGTACCTAACTAATCCTGGCATCACTTTTGTTTTTAATACTTAAAAGAGTGTCTGAAATATTCTAAGAGTTCAATAAATATCTTTCTTTGAATGAGAACACTAAGAGGATGCCAAAGGGATGGTTCAAGGACTGGCAAAAACAGAAACAAAAACAAAAAACAAACAAAACCCACTACATTTCTTTTCTCCATTTTGGACAAGATTCCCATCTGCAACATACACCTCAAGTTAGGCCCCTGGGCAAATTAAGTTGATTTCTAATTTGAGATTTGTTTCTCCCTGTTGTAATTAATTTCAAGGTCTAAGGAACATAAAAAGTTCACCATTCAGACTCCATTTCCTATCATATTTTCTTCTTTTTGTTTGTTTCTTTAGAACACCTTGCTCTCTCCACACAGTTCCTCGATTCTAAGTATTAGTTTTCTCACTTTGGGAAGGATGCTAAGTCAACACTAAACTTCTGTTTTATCATCTATAACATACATTTATCAAAATAGACCTACCACAGAGGGTTGCTGTGAAGAACAAATTATGATGCATAGTAAATGAACTTAACAGTATATTGTTAAAAATGCTGGCTATTATGGCCATTATATGTTTTTCAAGATCCTGTTCAAGCATAACCTGTTTTGTGAGTGCCTCCAGTTCCTCTCTCTTCTCTATGCCCATACTGCTTTCTGAACACAGCTTTCACCTTTCTAATAACATTGCATTTTTATTGTTCCCTTTCTGTCTTTCTTATTGTGAAATCCTTGAAGTCAGGGGCTGCAGCAATCACATTACCCAATGTAAATTCATTACTCATAGAATTTTTAATATAAATAAGGTTAGGAAAATTTTGAATATCTAAAGGCAATAGAGATATCTGGGATATTCCACTAAGCAAAGAAAGGTATGAACATTTTTAGGGTCAATATTGAAAAGGATTGGATTCTAAAACCAGCAGAGAAACCAAAAGCAAAATTTGTCATTTTGGGTTTTCCCAGGGTCAGCCTTCCTATTAAACATATCTGTTATCAGCTAAAAAGTATGACTATTCATTGGTTATCTACAGATTTTAGATACTCTGAACACTTCAGCTTACCATCTGGTGTTAGTGTAGTAAATGAAGAAATTGCAGCCTCACAGTCCTTTAACCAGACAATGAGCATGTTGAAGTCATTCTGTTTCGTCTTTGCTCCCTTTTTGTTCCTTTAGGCAATTAAACATGTTGTGGATCATGAATTATTCTCTAGATCAAAAGGATTTTCTGATGTTTCAGAGTCTCATTTCTCTCTTGGGATGATTTAATAATGTTTTATGTATAAAGTAGGGCTTGCAAGGAGGTTGGGGGAAGGAGAAATGACACCCATGTCTAGGGTACACCAGTTGCTAATGCTGCTTCTTCAGAAAACATGAGTTAGAAACTTCCCAGCCTTTTATCGGGGACAAAAATCTCATCATTCCAAACGAGAGGATAAGAATATTTTATAAGAAATAAAATTTAATTCTGTCAGTTCCAATAAAAGTTGAGAAGAGTTCAAGGGTTTTAACTTTGTGTCGTCTGACGGCTTAAGCAATGCTCATAATAGTTGTGAAAAACTGATGAATAAGAATAAAATTCTAAGAATTTGGAGGTACTAATTTTTTAATATTTCTTTTCAACCTGTGATTTATTCTTGAGTGGGAAATAAGAATAAAATAAACAAAAAGAAATTAATTTATCTTATTATTATTATTTTTTTTTTTGCCCCAGTGGAAATTCAGAGCGATAGATAGCAGTACCTGGAAATCTCTGTAAGAGATGCTAAGTGGACCTTTCCTCCTCATTTTATAGTCTCCATGGAGGAATGGGAGTATTATGTGACTTACATTATAGCAAATAATTTTTAAAACACAGTTCCTATTATAGCATGGTTTATAAGCAATCACTGACTGATGATTTGGTGAGTAGTTTAAACCATTTGCTTCTTTTTAAAAAAAATCAATTCTTTCCTCTAGATCCACTGTTCACAGCTGTGGTCTGAATGTCTGTATTTCCCCAAATTCATATGTTGAAACCTAATCCTTTATGTGGAAGTATTGTAAGGTGTGGTCTTTGGGAGATGATTAGGTCATGAGGATGAAGCCCTTGTGAATGGAATGAATGCTGTTACAAAAGACGCCCCGTTGCCTTGCCCCTTCTACCATGTGAGGACACAGTCAGAAGTGCAGTCTATGAGGAATGGACCCTCACCAAACACAGAATCTTCTGGCTTCTTGATCTTAGACTTCCCAGTCTCTGGAATGATGATAAGTCAATTGCTGTTTACAAGCCACCTTGCCCAGGGAATTTCTGTTACAGCAGCCTGAACAGACTGAGACATTCATTCTTCTCATCTGGTCTGTGGCCTGAGACAGGCTTTACTGTCCACATTACCAAAGAACCCTTACCATCTGACTTCCAGTTGAGTTTGGCCAATGAGAGATAGCAGAAAACTATGAGAACGTAAAAGGAGAAAGAGGTCGGGTTGTTTGTTCTTCTCCCTTCCTTGCTTTCTGAAGCCACAGGTCATTTGGATCACAACTATAGCTCTCTCTAGGTTCTGCAGAAATAATACATTTCTACAGTTTCTTGTTTCTGGATTCTTTACTATTTATTCTCTGTTCCCTTAACTCTTTTCACAATGGTATAAGTAGTCTTATGCTTCATTCATTGCTCCTCTGGGTTAGCCATGTTCATATTTCTTCATAAATGACTGATGCAGAATTTGTTACCAAGAGTAGTCCTAGGAAACTGACTTTCAAAATGGGATTCTGGGCTTGTGTTGCTCGCATATTTGATGAGCTCATACATTAATATCAGGACTATTCAAGTTTCTGTGGGTAGTGACATGAGATGGAGGGAATAATGAGACACTCAGAGGTCAATATCCTGTGATAAATTTATTCACTACATGGGTGCATTAGTTATTCATCACTGCATAACAAATAACCCCAAAACCTAGTGGCTCCAAGTAATTAACACGAATTATCTTACAGTTTCTGTGGGGCAGCAAGTCAGGAGTGTCTTACCTAGTATTTTAGGTATTTCTGGCTTACAGACTTCAAAGAGGTTGCGGTTGAAATAACTAACTGGGGCTGCAGCCATATGTTGGCTTAAATGAGGTGAAGAAATCTGCTTCTAAGATGTTGCACCTTTGTAAGTTTTGGCTAGAGACCTCAGTTTGTTGCTGGCTTTTGGCAAAAGGACTCAGCTCCTTACTGTGTAGGCCTCTTCATAGGAGCTGGCTGAGTGATGACATGAAACTGGTTTCTCCTTGCATGTGGAAGGTAAGTAGGAGGCCATATACTTTTTGTGGAAGTGTGTGATATAGAAACCACAAACCATTGCTTCCAACTGATTCTGAACAGTAGAAGTAATTAGATAAGTTTAACCAACACTGAACCAGGGATGCGGAGGGTAGGATTAGGTTTTACCTTTTAAAGAGACTATCTAATAATTTGTGGACATATTTTAAACCATTACAAGTGGCAATAGTGGCCACGGAGTTTATAGAATGTCTGACTGTTTTTTTTTATTTTCCTTGAAATACTATACATTCTATTATCTGTGAAATACTACATGGTACAAAAATTTTCAATGTTTATTGCACAAATGTAGACAAACTGACAACCTTGAATGCTTGTCTCAATGCATCATGAAGACTCTGAAAGCCTCTGTGATTACTTTAACAGGATGTCTTATTTCCTGCAATTGCAGGGCCAACATGGCTGAGGATTAAATCTGTGGACTGCTTTTAAGTGTTGCAGGGTTACAGGGCCAAAACAAGTGCTCAGTCCTGACAGACCTTCTGTGCTGAAGTAAGGGCTGGTTATAAGGCGGTGGGATCTGAGATGTGAGGTGAGAATCTTTGAAGATAAAGGGATGAGTCTGAGACATTGAACCTCCAGTCCTCAAACCTTCCTTGTTTCTACCTAGGAAACTATAAGAATCTTCTTTTGCATAAAAATGTTTTAATGTCTCTTCCCATAGAGTTGCTTCCTTAGGAGATGCTAATTCTTCTAAGGACCTATCCCCACTACGGTTCATTGCCTCCTAGTGCATAAAGATAATTAAATCCTAGCATAGCTGAGACAGAGAAAGGGAAGATCTGCTCAGGAGGAGAAAACTATTAAACTAAAGGAGTTTTGTCAATTTTAATTCTTAGGTATCTAGGAAACATATGGCAGAAGATATTATAAGAGTATTAAACAAAGAAAAGCAAAATATAAGATTAGATGACGATGAATTTATTTATTAAAACAGATGAACTCACTGAGGATTTGGGATTTAATGAATGGGCTCAAGCACTGGCCATAAAAAATACGTATGTTTTATGGGTTCTCTTGCCATTGCACTAAAGGGAATTAGAGAACATACAACCTAGGGCTTAGAATAAAGCCTTTCTTTCTGCTGACAACTCTCTCACATTTTCGAGGCTACACTTGCTTTGCTACTGAGCCTTGGTAGAGACTGACTTTCTAAAACTGGATCCACAACTGATTATACAACACAGTTCCTTGTCAAGAACTAGACCACCCATCAAGAACTGAACTAACCATCTATGAAATCATTAATGTAGATGTAATAGCAACGTTCTTAAGTAAATGAAAATTGTGTAGAGAAAACTGGCCTGAGAAGGGAAGGCAGGTATAAGCACATTGCATGAGAGGGTAGCTCAGAATCCCAATCTGCCTTCATCAGCTCTGCAGCCTACACTCTGATCTCATGGGGAGTTCCCATTGATCAATTAAGAGAGCAACAAAAAGCACAGACATGGCTTACAAATCGATCTAAAAGGTGTGCTGGTACCAACCAGATGTGGATGGCTACTACCTTAGAGTGAAACTCAAGACTGGCCATGAAATACATTTGTGTAGAGAACAGTAGGCATAGCATGAGGTAATACATCTGATTTTCCACTTTGCATGACAGGTGAGGTAGAGCTCTGATTTTAAATGTTGATGACAGGTGGGCTGAATGGTCAGAAATTTGAAAGTAACAGAATGTAAGGCTAAGGGAATATTGGAAGAACAAAGAGGAAGTGGTGTGTATATGAACTTCTTGTGCAAAGTCATCCATGTTCTGTGCATGTGTCCCCCAGATAATGCTCTTATTAGATGGAGATTACCCATCCAGTGGGCATTATCCAGCCTCTTCCTTCCTTCTCTGCTCCCTGCTCCCTGATGCTTGTTTGGTTAGCCTTTGTCCAAAAGGACCATGGCAGCAGGAATGGAGGCTATGCATGGGCTCAACAATTAGGATTTCACATTGCCAAGGCTATCCTGGCTAGTGCTGTTGCTAATTATTCTCACTGGCAACAACAAAGACAAAAGCTAAATTCTCAGGATGGGCCCATAGGAACAAATTGGTTTGGGTCAGGTAATAGGATTATTACATTGAACTACTTCCACCATGTGGGGGGCAGCTAATAATTCATCTTCATGAGAAGAGATGTGTGTTCCAAATTTATGTTTGCCTTCCCTTCCTATATTGCTTCTACCAGCAGCACAGTTTGTGGAGTTACTGAATGTTTTATTCATCACCACAACGTCCCAAGCAACATAAGCTCTGATGAAGGAGTTCTTTGCAGAGTGAAAGAAATGTAATAATTGGTGAAAGTCTGTAAAATCCGTATGCTCTATCACTTTTAAGCAATTGATATGATCTCAGAATAATCTTCTGAAGGTTCATTTATAGCACCAGCTGGAAGGCATTAGACTGAAGGATTGGGGTCCTGTAGGACATGGTATAGCTTTTAACCTCCAGCAGCCAAAATGATGTCTTCTCTCCAGAGCCAGAAAACATAGTTCTTATTATCAATATGTGGAAATGTTAGTGCTTTCTTTTATTATTGGATGGAGAGGTAAGGGTTAACTAGCCCAAGATTAATCTTATGGAGGCTGGCCACAGAGAAAAGAAGTTTCATCCCTTCAAATCTCTGAGAAAACTAGCTACATTCTTAGGCAATAAATCCTATTGGAATCCATTTCCCCTTCTATCATGCCAGAGAAGAGCTATTCTACCCCCGAGTTCCAACATAGAATATTCTAGTAGTGAGTCACGCTACTAGCAAACCACGCCATATATCTATAGCCAAAAGGCTTGTTTCCCCAGCTTCCTAATTGTGCCAGCGACAAAGCTGGTCCATCACCAGCTATGAATGCTGAGCTGGCAGGATAGAGCTGGAACTACAATTCCTCCACATCCTATTGCTATTATATTCCAGACCCTGATTATACTAGGAATTAAGCCAGTGTTTCCTATCATGCAGATTACACCAACAGCCCAAATGTTAGCATCTTTTTCCCAGAGCCTAATGTCTAGTCCTGTTAAATCTGTGTACACTACCCTGGAATGCAAGGTGCAATGGAGTATCCACATACTTACTACTGCTCCTCTCTATATAAATTTTCCAAAAAAAAATTAGCACTAAAAGGTTTGGCTAAACTCAACCGTGCATCAGAGTGCAAGGGAGCTTGACAAATGTCTTCTGTAAAGTGCATCCTTGCAAAACACAGAGGACAGAGAAGGAATGTGAAGGGGCTTATGTAGAATAACCAACACATTTTCCCCCCTTCAGCCTCAGCATCCATTCTTGATTTGTATTTGGATGAAAATGAATTGTACATACACAATGTAGATATACTCAAATTCCTAACAGCCCCCTCAATACTGTGCAGTGAGGTCATTTCAGCCAGCCCAAAGAGAGGCTAAATTGAAATGTTAGCTACCATCAATGCTTCTCCTAGAAAGGAAAGATAAAGAAATGAGTAACAAATAATTCATATGAAACATAATTGCCATAGTTTATGCATTGAAGCTGGCCACAGGGCTGTGTTAATAATCACAGATTCCTTCTCCCCTTGGCATTTGCAATATAAATATTGCAAAAGTTATGCAATATCCATTGAATAACTTACAAATGAAACTTTTGCTGCTGAACCAAGCAACAGACAAGGTAGTCTCTTTCCTGGTAGAGAAGATTAATCCTGGTTGTCAAAAGGAAAGAGAGTTACTGCTAAACAGATGGAGGTGGAGGCAGGTATGGAGGAGTATATTTGAAAGCTAGGGGTTTCGTGGAGACAGTTCTTGATATTCTCATTTTAAATAATAATGGTTAATAAGAAACTGTGGCAAATTAATAGAGTAGACTTTAAGGATTTGGAAACTGGGAATGAAGGTTTGACTCATCACCAGGTAAAGCCTTTGACTAGCTGGGGTACTGTCAGAAAGTCGGGGAATATATGATGAATGAGGGGAGAAGAAATCTGTGATTATTAACACAGTCCTATGGCCAGCTACAATGAAGGGACTATGGCAGTCACGCTTCATATGAATTATTTGTCATGTGTTTCCCTTTCCTTCCTTTCTAGGGGAAGCAATGGTGGTGGCTAACATTGCGACTTAGTATTTACATTGGGCTGACTGAGACAACCTCACCCCACAGTGATGGGGTGGCTGATAGGAATACAAGTGTCGTCTATACTACGTATGTGCAATTTTGCATCTGAACACAAGTCAAGAGTGGATGCTGAGGTTGAAGAGGAGGGGAAATCATGCTGGTTATTCTACATACGTCCCTTCACATTCCTTCTCTTTCCTTCTTTGCCTATCTTTGTGCTTTGAGAGAATGCACTTTAGAGAAGACATTTCTCAAGCTCTCCTGCCCTCTGATTTCTGGTCAAATCTAACTCTCACTAGAATCACTGGCAGAAAACAAGAGTTGGGATAAGAAGGACACTATGAATTTAATTTCCTTCCTTTCTTCTCTGCTGGGCTATTTTATTTTATTTATTTTTGAGACAGAGTCTGGCTCTGTCACCCAGGTTAGAGTGCAGTGGCATGACCTCAGCTCACTGCAACCTCTGCCTTCTAGGTTCAAGTGATTCTCGTGCCTCAGACTCCTAAGTAGCTGGGACGACAGGCACGTGCCACCACACCTGGCTAATTTTTGTATTTTTACTGGAGATGGGGTTTTGCCATGTTAGCCAGGCTGATCTCGAACTCTTGGCCTCAAGTGATCTACCTGCCTTGGCCTCACAAAGTGCTAGGTTACAACCATGAGTTGTTACACCCAGCCTTGGGTTTTATTTTAACAGCAGATTCATTTCTCTGCATAAAGGCAGAGTGCCTTATTAGCAGCCCCTGTCCCATGGCTGCCACTCTAGTTGGGTCTTCCCTTTGTCCCTTCATGTCTAGGGGTGGCCACTGGCCTCCTGCTGTTACATTCCCTGGGTTCTTTGCCATTCATTATTAGTTCCCTTAACCCCACCCACATCTCTGTAAACATCTTTCATTAAAGAGGTCCTCCATTCTTTCTTTGAATGTGTCAACTATTTTCTGCTCCGCTTCCATCAGTATATACTACTTGACATTGACACAAATGAATTCTAATAGGAAGGGCTTACAAAGTGAAATTCAAATTCTTTGACACTCCTTTCACTCAGGGGTAGAATTTATGGCTCCTCTTCTTTAAACTTGGTTGAACTATAACGGCTTTGACCAATAGAGAATTGTAGACATGATACTATGAAACTTCAGAAACTAGATCAGAAAAGACGTAATCCTTTTGGAAACTTGTTTTTGGAGACCACATCCCTCCCAAACACTTCCTTTCAGAACTCAGCAGCCATACTGGGAGAAACTCAAGCTAAGTGGAGAGGTTATTTACAGGTGATCTAGTGGGCAGTATCAGCTGATATGGCCTTGGCATCCTTCCAGCCCAGGCACTAGGGACAGTGTAATGTAGGAGAAGAATTCATTTTGTATCTGTTACTGCTGTTCATAGGCTCCTCTTTAATCACATTAAACTTTTTGATATTTCTTGGATGTCTATTGTTCTTTCTTATTTTGAACAGCTAAATATTCCCATCTTTCTGCCAGTATCTTTTCCCAATAACCTTCTCCTTCCCACATACCATAATGAAACCTTTTTATTCTTCAAAATAAAGGATTAGATTGGACAGAAGCTTAAGTAAAGTGAGGGAAGAGGTCGG
Organism: Cebus imitator; assembly: GCF_001604975.1. Taxonomy (NCBI): domain Eukaryota; kingdom Metazoa; phylum Chordata; class Mammalia; order Primates; family Cebidae; genus Cebus; species Cebus imitator. The sequence goes on along the minus strand of NW_016107364.1, from coordinate 5,202,656 downwards.
CTGAAGACAGAACTACATGGTGAAATGCCATCATCATCTACCTTGGATAAAGGAAAAAAGACCCATGAAGAAAAACAATCAGAACATCAGGAGAGAACTATCAAAGCAGAGCAACACAGAAATAAAGAGAGAAGAACGCACAAAGAAGGAAGAGGAAACTAACAATGTTAATACTGTTCCAGGGAAGACTATAATTTGTGGCAATGAATAATTTTTAAGTTTGGATATTTTCCATCTATTTTTGAAATTTTTATCAGTTTAAGAATAAAGGTGGTATATATTTAAGATGTGCACCATAATGTTTTGATGTACATATACATAGAGACATAATTACTGCAATAGCAAATTGACATACACATCTCCTCACATGTTACTTTTTAAGGGGTGAGAATGCTTAAAGTCTTATTTTCAGGCAAATTTCCAGCACAATCCCTCTAATTTTAATATACATTACAATATAATTAATTGCAGTGCTCATGTTATACATTGGATCTCTATACTAAAGCAACTTTGTACCTGCCCCAGTCCCCCAAACTTTCCACTCCTGGTAATGATCCTTCTATTCCCTGCTTCTATGTATTTGACTCTTAGGTTCCACATAAAAATGAGACTATGCAGTATTTTGTTTTCTGTTTTTGTCTTACTACATTTGTCATAATGTCCTCCAGAGTCATCCATGTTGTAAATGGATGAATAGTATTTTAAAGACCGAATAGTATTTCATTGTGTCTGTATATATATATCTCACATAAACTGCCTTTTAATTCTCCCAAATCCAGGAACCTTTTCTCCAGTTTCCCTGACGCCATCTAGTGCATACATTGTCATGTTTCCTAGGCTAAGGGCTCAGTGCTGGTTTTCCCAACTCCAGTCTTGTTTTCTTCTAATTCATTCTCTGCAAGACACCAGCCATAGTGACTTTTCTCTATGTCAAAAATTATGTGTATTCTAAAATCAACTGTGATGATAGTTGTACAACTCTGAATATATTGAAAACCACTGTACACTTTTATTGGGTGAATTTTATAGTACGTGAATTGTATTTTAATAAAGGTATTACAAAAATAAGTAGTGTGGCATGTTCCAGATAATATTGAGATAATTTTGAATGGGAGGAGGAGTGAAGACTGTTGTTTGGAAAAGAAGTGGAGAACAGAATGTAAGCTCCACGAATCCAAGGGTTTTTGTCTGGTTTTACAGCGTTGTAGACACTCTTATGTGTTTAAAACAGTTGCTGGTACGGAGAAGGTGCTCGGTAAATATTTCATGATGAATAAATGAAATAATAAGAGGTAAAAGCGACCATAGGACAAGGGAGAACTTTTCTTATTTTAGGATGGATGAGATGAGAATTATCCATAAACTGAGGTAAAGTGATAGTTGGGAAGGATAGGAGAGGAAAGAGATCAACTCTTTGGCTTAACTCTCCTTGCAGGAACTGCAATCCTTTCACCTTTTCATTTGTACTTGTATGTTGATAGTGAGTAAAAGAGTATTTTTTTCAATAAGGTTTTGTCAAGGGTAAGTACTAGTAATTTCTCTGTGATGGATGGTGTGACCTTCAGAGCGTCTCTACTGAGAACCTTTATAATTTCACGCAATTGTCTTCCTTCCTACCAAGAATTTACTATTGAGTAAAATTCAACTTATTTATTGTAGCTTTGTGATTAAATTATCAATTTTTGTTTCATTGATTTATTCTTGTAGTAGGTAAAACAATGGACAAGAGGTTTTTATTCAGAAGCTTTTAGAGTTACATCCTACATGCTAAAGGTTAAGGCTGCGATTTATTTTTAAATTTATTTTTATTTCAGTAGTTTTTGGTGAACAGGTGGTGTGTGGTTACATGCATAAGTGCTTTAGTGTTGATTTCCGAAATTTTGGTTTAATTGTTACCTGAGCATTGTACACTGTACCCATATTGGTGATTTTTTTTTCATTTCCTTACAGATTCTGAATATTAATCCTTTGTTAGATGCATAGTTTGCAAATATTTTCTCTTACTCTGTGAGTTATCTGTTTACTCTGCTCATTATTTCTTTCTCTGTGCTGAAGCTTTTTATTCTAATTAGGTCCCATTTATTTATTTTTGTTTTTATTGCATTGGCTTTTGGGGTCTTAGTCATAAATGTTTTGCCTAAGCTACTATGTAGAAGAGTTTTTCTCATGTTATCTTCTAGAATTTTAGGATTTTGGGACTTAAGTCTTTGATCCATCTTGAGTTGATTTTTGTAAAAGGTGAGAGATGGGAATTCAGTTTTATTCTTCTACCTGCCAGTTTTTCCAGCACCATTTATTGAATAGAGTGTTCTTTCTCCAGTTTATGTTTTTGTATGCTTTATTGAAGATCAGTTGGCTGTAAGCATTTGACTTTGTTTATGGGTTCTCTATTCTGTTCCATGTAAGGCTGATATTGCTAACACAAACAGTCATCCACCTGTGGATTCTAACATTTCTCTGAGAATGAATGTATCATAATTTTTAAATTGTTAACCATGATTTTTCACTTGCTTTCATTCCCTTGTTAAATGTTTCATGTGAAATTATAGTTTTCATGAAATGTTAATTCTAATAGAGATCTGGCATTTGGCAGTTATTGACAAATGTTGTTCTCCAAGTTTTACAAACAAATGCTTACAGGAAAGGAAGATAGAAAATCCTATAGGGAATCTTAGGCATGATCACATTGTTCCCTAAATAATTTTTAAAACATGTCTTGGTTGATATTTTGAAATCACATGAAGATTTCAAAAATATATTGTACAAGCTTGTCTTACATGATTTTGTATAGGAATTAAACACCAAAACTAATACCAATATAAAAGAAGAGGGATTAGGAGAAAAAAACAAGAATACTGAGGAAAATTAACTGAGAGGTTATAACATTTAATCTCGCAGTGTGTGTTGGCAAACCCCTGTAGTACCATCTACTTGGGAAGCTGAGTTAGGAGGATCACTTGAGCCCGGGAGTTTAAGGCTGCAGTGAGCTGAGATCACGCTACTGCACTCCAGCCTAGGCCACAGAAGGATACCCTGTCTCAAAAAAGAACTAGGGCAGATTCAAAAAATTTCTATAGGACCTGGGGATTATCTACAGAGAGGAGTCTTAAATGACACGTAGGTAACGTAGGTGACTAGGTAGACTGATGCCATCATCTGAGATCACAAATTAAGAGGAGAAAGGGTTTTATCAGGGAAGATGAGTTCAGATTTGAATATTTTGACTCTAACATACCTGCTGAATATCTGGGTAGAGATATTTGTAGGTGATTGAAAACTTTATTCTAAAGCTCAGAGGAAAGAAGTAAAGCAGTATAAATTAAAAACTATGAGAGTGGATGAAATCAACGAGGGAGAACAATTCTGTCTCACTTATTTTTATGATTTCATTAATTTTGATTCTTTATTTTAATTTAGTTATTTTGCTGTTACTCTACTTTCCTTACTGGAAACTTAGGTTTTATTTTCAGACTTTCCACTTTTTAGCATCAACACTTATGGGTATAAATTTTCAAGTACCTGTTCTGGCTTTTTGCTACATCCTATTCATTATGATATGCAGTATTTTCAAAATCATTGTTTCTTCTTTTAGACCCATGAATTACTTAGGAGGGTGTTATTAGAATTCAAAGCAGATATTTTATTCTTAAATAGCCTTTATTTTTTGAACGATTTTAATTACAGAAAAATTGAGAAGACAGTGCAGAGTATTCTTATAGATCTTACATATCTTAGAGATAACACAGACTCCCCTGCTGTTAACACCTTACCTCTGTACGGTGCCTCTGTTACAAGGACTCAATCAATATTGATGCATTAGTATAAATGAAGTTGGAACTTTGAGATCCTCAGTTTTACCTAGTGTCTTTTTTCTGTTCCAGAATTCCATCCAGGATAACACATTATATTTAGGCATCATCTCTCTTTAGTCATTCTTTGGTTGTGATGGTTTCTCAGATTTTCTTTGCTTTTGATGACCTTGACAGTTTAGAGGAATACTGGTCAGATATATTGTAGGAAGCCCCCACTAATATTAATCTGATGTTTATCTCATGATTAGTTTGATATTGTAGTTTTTGGGATAAAGATTATAAAGTGTTATTTCCATCACATCCAATCAAGGATATGCACTACCATTGTGGTTTTTGACTGTTAGTGTTGACCTCGAACACTGCTTGGTTGGTGTTGTCAGGTTTCGCCACAGGTTCTCCACAAGTTACTCTTTTGCTCCCCTTTCAGTCACTATGAGCAACGCCCACTTAAAGAGCAATTAGTTATGTTCCCCTTCTTTATGCTGAAGTATCTATCTAAATTATTTGAAATTCTTCTGCATGATTGATTTGTCTCTTCTCCCTTTTGTTTTTCAGTCAATCAGTGTGGACTCCGGACATTTATTTTGTATTTTGTATTATGATTCAATGCTAGTTTATTCCAAACGCATATTTTCAGTTGCCACCTAAAAGTTTATTTTTACACAATTGCATTGCAATCAATCAATCAGATGTGTGGTATGATAGTAGTTCTTTGAAATTTGTTGGCAATTCCTTTAATTCCTAATAGATGTTTATTTTCCATAGGTATTCTATGTGTGCTTAAAGTTAACATGCATTCTTCAGGTGTGAGGTACCATGTGTGTTAATTACATCAATACTGTTCATTTTAATGTTTACAGCTTCCCTATGCTTGTTCATATCTTTTCCCTCCTTGGTTTATCAATCACTGAGAGAGGTATATTAAACTTCTTCTATGAAAGCAAGTTGGTCTTTCCTTGGGTGGAGGGGGGAAATTTACAAATTTATGCTTAATTTCTTTAGAAACCGTGACGCATAGGTTTTGAGTGAACATCAACAATGCCACTTGCTGCAGCTAAAAGTTGTGGACTGAAGGCTGGTGTGTGGTATTGGTCCCTCATTCTTCTGATCGCCTGCAAACAGGAGTCCTTAGACCTGGGTGCAGCTATATACACTATGGCATTGTATTCCAGCAGAGAAGTGCTGTTCCTGTTGCTTTTCTTCTTCATATGACAGCAGTGATAGTGTCCTTGGATGTGAGGAATATGCACTGTGTGCTCAGAAATCAAGGAGCCTGAGCTTAGGTGCCAATTTCCACAGGGGTGCTGGGAGATGCCTTCTGTGTTACCTGGCACCCTTAGTCAGGGGTAATGTCTTTGTCCATGGGAAACCGACATGATGCATATTCCATTCACTATGGGAGTGGAGAGATGGTGGTCTTATAAGAAGTTGACTTTTATTTCATTTTCTTTCTTAATTGCCCTCTCTACAACCTCTAGTAGAAAATAAGAGCAGATATTCTTTTGTTGTTCCTAATCTTAGAGAAGCTCTTTTAATCTTTTACCATTAAGTATGATAGTTATGGGTTTTTCAGAGATGCCCTTTATCAAATTGAAAAATTTACCTTATGTTTCTAGTTGTTGAGGGTTTCCATCATAAATGAGTGTTGGACTTTGTCAAATGCTTATTTTGCATCAGTTAAGATGAACATGTGGCTTTTGTACTTTATTCTATTAATATGGTATATTACATTGATCAATTTTCTTATATTTAACCATGCTTACATTTCTGAGATAAATCCCGTTTGGTTGCAGTGTATAATATTTTTAATGGGTTGTGGGATTCAGTTTGCTAGTTTTTGTAATTTTTGTGTTCAAAGTTGTGAGGAATTTTGGTGTGCAGTTGGGCACTAGGGCCACTGTCATGCTGAGATCATTGAACTTAATTCCAAATTGTGTTTTCTTAGGGCACTAAATCCTAATAGAACCTCAGGCTTTGTCTTCTTAGCCCCACTTTGATGTCAGTTTAAAATTCACCTTCAAGCCAGGGATTCTTAAATTCCGTATGTCATGGAATACACAAAAATGCTTCTATTTCATGACTTGGTCACCTGGAGAGCTGAGTGGATCCATATCTGCAGTACCTGGAAGAAATTCCTTCATGCACCATCAGCTGTGAAGTTCAGCCAAGCCACCAGCAGTTGAACTAAAAGTTCCTAAGCAAATACCTACTCAGCTAGTTGACTTCTCTGAGTCCAGCTTTTTCTCAGAGGCATTCGCTTAATACCATGTTGTCCCAGCCAATATAAAAACTTGCTCATGATATTTATGCAACATATTATTATTTTATGGTATCGATATTTTGATATTTAAGATTGCCCCAGTACTTATTTGGCTGAGGTGTTGTCTAAACATTATGCTTTCCCCTGGGTTAGGCTGTGACCCACCAAGAGATCCTGTCTCAACCTTAGAGCTGATGCTGTGCTCAGTAAAGCTCAGGAGCCATTGGAGCTCACCTACAGGAAGAATAAAGGAGTTACTGTCACTTCCAGCTATTAGCTACTCCTGAGCCTCAGCTGCTATCTAGTTTTTCCCATGAGTTTGTTTGTTCATGAGATAATAAAGGACTCTTCTAAAAAGAAGCCCTGTTTTCTTTGAATTAGTATTTTATGACCTCAGTTTAAATGACTGGACACACATGTCTGCACATATACACACACATCAAAGCACAATCCAAAATATGCACCCATTTTCCTTTCTCTCCTCCCATTCTAACCTATTATATGTGAGGAAGAGCACACAGGAGTGAAAGAAAGGATAAAGGAGAGAAAAATGTGCCTGAGGATGAAGAGAAGTAAGAAAGCAAGAGTGAGAGTGAGACGAGAGGAGAGAACATGATTCACAGCCTGAAGATGTGGAATTTAGATAAGGGTAAAGAAAATAAAATTTTCAGCAAGTCTTTCTCTGAGTTGAGTGAGGTTGATGATCATAGTGATTAGAATCCAGCCGTTATGTGTGTCAGGAAAAGTTTTTAGTGTCAGATGCAGTGAAGTTTAATTTACATGCTTTTAAGCAAAATCCATGCTTTTAAGCATACAGTTCTATGCATTTACCAAAGTGTGTCATGTTATCAACATTACAATCCACATGTGAGAAACAGTTTTAAAATAAGTCATTTAACTGTCACAGTGAGTGAAGAGGCAGAAACTGTTATTATGACCATTTCACAGATAAGAAAACTGAACCACGGAGAGGTTAAATCGTCTAGTGAACAAGAAGATAAAGGAATTCTGGGAGTTAGACTTCAGAGCTTGGTTTTTTAACTAATGCAGATCTCCTGCTCATTCTGTCTAGGAACTTTTAGTAACAACTTAAATTCATTTTCTAGACTCCTTGGCCTTGGTTTTGTGTGTTTTTCTTGGATCCAACAATATGCTGAGAATGACTCAAGAAGCACAGTTTGAAGACAGAGAGGTAGATAGAAAATAGAAATCAATCTAGATAAAGATATGAGGATAAATGTACTGATATTCTGCTCATTCATTATTCTGTCCACCATATACATTAAATTCAAATAAGCAACTCCTTCTGACATACATTTCTCAATCTGAAATTTGGGAAGAAATAAAACAGGTATTCTGAAGATCCAGTTCTGTAACTGAATTAACCATACCTTGGTATGAGCTTCATAGATATAAATACATGTGAAGAGCTTCATGACATTACCACCATCTAATTCCCTCAGCCATTTGCTGCATTAGTGTAACAGAGAATGGGTGAGTTGTGTTCTTTCTCATGACACTCTGTTGGTTTCCTAAAAGACTGGATAATATCAGAGTGGAAGCTGATTGTTGAATCCCAAGGAATTAGAAGTAGTGTAGACAGCAAGGACAGTGAGCTAGTTGCTGGGAGAGTGAAATAGCTACACTCTTGGTGATGCTCTTCCCAGCTGTGGCCCTCCTTGAAGTGGGGGTCATACTAGATTTTTCTTTCAAGCCCACCACCAGAACCTTGTGAGTGCTATAATTCAAGCAATGTGTTCTGGGAAACCTGGTTTAGTCCAGTCAAGTGAAGCCCAGTCAAGCCCTGCCTAGAACATGCAGACACTCCTGCAACTGAGCCCATAGCTGGTTCTCCCCATGAAATAGTGGAAAAAATGAGCTTCCAATAGTTGTAAGTGGAATGGATACTTGAGTGTGTTCTGGTGCACAGCAACCAACTCAATAATGTGCATGTCAGAGAGAGAGAGAAAACATCTGTCTACCTTCAAGTGTTTACACACTGCTAGGTAAATTTCTGTGACTTAGAGAAGATTTGTGGATGGGAGAGTACTTGGAATCCCAAGGATTACCTGGAATCCCAACGTCTGTCAGGGCAGTAAAACATGACATACTTAAAACCAGTGAAGAAACAATTATTTTGTTTCAACAGTGACAAGGTGCTATAAACAAAATTCCCAATGTACAGTGTGAATGTACCTAAGAAGGAATTTCAGCCACCAAGAGGCTTGGAAAGGTGCTGTTGAGGAAAAGCTCTCTGCTGCCTTTCTCCTTAGATTAGGAGATGGAATGTGTGTTACCCAGAAGGTGGGAGCAAAAGAACCTTACAGTGTGCAGATTACTAAATCAGGATGGAAATTGTTAGGTTTAAAGATCTGAAGAGCCTATGCCTTGAGCTTAGGGACTGAAAGGGGGCAGTGGCAGGAGGTAAGGCTGGGGTGCAGGGCAGGCAGCAGGTCCTGTGGTACCCTGGGGACCAGACACTATCATCGTAATTAGCCCATGATATGTTACTGAGTTCATATCTTTTAAAAAGATACTTCTGGGGATCCCAAGATGGCCGAATAAGAGGCAGCTCTGGAAAGCAGCTCCCAGAGAGAGAGACGCAAAAGCCTAGTGTTCTCCACAATTCCAAAGGAAGTACCAGGTTCATTTTGCAGGTCTAGTTGGACAGTGGGTATAAACAAAATAGGGCAAGTTGAGGCAAGGCGGGGCACTGCCCCACCGAGGAGGTGCGTGCAACTGACCAGGGGATGGGGGATCTCTGCCTCTGAGACTTCAGTTCGGTTACAGCACTTCACCCAAGCCCTCTACAACCCACAGAACAGGAGATCTTCACCGGGCTGAAAAGCCTCAGTGAGCTGCCTGAGCAGGGCAGAACAGCAACTTGGGCCGGCACTGGGGCTGTCAGCATAGATCTAGGAGGAAGCACTGGCTGAAGCTGAGAAAGCCAAAAAGCTGGCTGGATGGCGACACCCGCCCACCAGAAAGAAGGGAAACTGAATGAAGGGAAACAGCCCAAATGGCAGGATGAGTCTCCCCCATCCTCAGCACAAAGCCCAGCAGGCTAAAAAAAACCTCTCATTCCAGAATTATGCACCCAGAACATCAGTTAGAGAGGGAACAGGAATGATGGAGCTGGGTAGGGGGAAGGGAAGTCGCCATTTGCAGAAGCTGGCCTAATTTTCCTGAGTAAATAAAAGATATAGCAGCTCCACGGAATCTGCAACTGCCCAGCAGCGCCTTTGCAGGCAAGCAAAGGAAAGGCCACCTCCCGAAGCCGCTACCTGAGATCAAAACTACATAAATCCAAGAGATGGGAAGAAGCCAGCGCAAGAAGAATAAAACCAGAACACCTCTCCCCCACCACGAGATCACACCTCCTAACCAGCAAGGGAACAAAGCAGGAAGGAGAACGAATTTGATGAATTGATAGAAGCAAGCTTCAGAAGGTGGGTAATAACAGACTTCTCTGATTAAAGGAACATGTTCTATTCCAAAGCAAAGAAACTAAAAATCTTGAAAAAAGGTTAGATGAAATGCTAATTAGAATAACCAGCTTAGAGAAGAACATAAACAACTTGAAGGAGCTGAAAAACACAGCACAAGAACTTCGTGAAGCATACACAAGTTTCAATAGCCAAATAGATCAAGCAGAAGAAAGAATATCAGAGATTGAAGATCAACTCAATGAAATAAAATGAGAAGGCAAGAAAAGAGGACAAAGAGTGAAAAGAAATGAATAAAGCCTTCAATAAATATAGGATTATGTGAAAAGACCTAATATACACGTGATTGGTGTACTGCAAGATAACTGGGAGAATGAATCCAGGCTGGAAAACACTCTTCAGGATATTATCCAGGAGAACTTCCCCAACCTAACAAGGCAGGCCAACATTCAAATACAGGAAATATAGAGAACACCACAATGATAATCCTCTAGAAAAGCAACCCCAAGGCACATAATCATCAGGTTTACCAGGGTTGAAACAAAGAAAAATATACTAAGGGCAGCCAGAGAGAAAGGTTGGGTCACCCACAAAGGGAAGCACATCAGACTCACAGCAGATCTGTTGGCAGAAACCCCACAAGCCATAAGAGAGTGGAGGCCGATATTCAACATCCTTAAAGAAAAGAACTTTCAACACAGAATTTCATATCCAGCCAAACTAAGCTTCATAAGTGATGGAGAAATGAAATCCTTTATGGACAAGCAATTGCTGAGATTTTGTCACTACCGGACCTGTCCTACAAGAGCTCCTGAAGGAAGCACTAAACACAGAAAGGAAAAACCAGTACCAGCCACTGCAAAAAAGAACCAAATGTTAAAGACCAACCATGCAATGAAGAAGTTATGCCAACCAAAGGGCAAAACAACAACCAGTAATAAAATGGCAGGATCAAATTCACGCATAACAATATTAACACTAAATGTAAACAGAGTAAATGCCCCAATCAAAAGACACAGACTAGCAAATTGGATAGAAAGCCAAGAACCATCAATGTGCTGTATTCAGGAGACCCATCTCATGTGCAAAGACACACATAGACTCAAAACAAAGGGATGGAAGAAGGTTTATCAAGCAAATGGAGAGTGAAAAAAAAGCAGGGGTGGCAATCCTACTCTCTGATAAAACAGACTTTAAACTAACAAAAATCAAAAGAGACAAAGAAGGGCATTAAATAACAGTAAAAGGATCAATACAACAAGAAGAGCTAACTATTCTAAATATATATGCACCCAATACAGGAACACCCAGATATGCAAAGCAAGTTCTTAATGACCTGCAAAGAGATTTAGACTCCCACACAATAATAGTGGGAGACTTTAACACTCCACTTTCAATATTAGACAGATCAATGATACAGAAAATCAACAAGGAAATCCAGGACTTGAATGAAGATCTGGACCAAGTGAACTTAATAGACATTTACAGAACTCTTAACCCCAAATCCACAGATTATACATTCTTCTCAGCACTACATCACACTTACTCTAAAATTGACCACATAATTGGAAGTAAATCACTCCTCAGCAAATGCAAAAGAACAGAAATCATAACCAACAGTCTCTCAGACCACAGTTCAACCAAATTAGAACTCAGGATTAAGAAACTAACTCAAAACCACAAAACTTAATGGAAAATGAACAACTGGCTCCTGAGTATAGACTGGATAAACAATGAAATGAAGGCAGAAATAAAGATGTTCTTTGAAACCAATGAGAATGAAGACAAAACATACCAGAATATCTGGGACACATTTAAAGCAGTGTCTAGAGGGAAATTCATGGCAATAAATGCCCATATGAGGAACAAAGAAAGATCTAAAATTGACACCCTATCATCAAAATTGAAAGAGCTAGAGGAGCAAGATAAGAAAACTCAAAAGCTAGCAGAAGACAAGAAATAGCTAAGATCAGAGCAAAACTGAAGGAGATAGAGACATAAAACACCCTTCAAAAAATTAACAAATCTAGGAGCTGGTTTTTTGAAAAGATCAACAAAATAGACTGCTAGCCAGACTAATAAAAAATAAAAGGAGAATCAAATAGATGTAATAAAAAACAATAAAGGGGACATCACCACTGATTCCACAGAAATACAAACTACCATCAAAATTGCTACAAACAACTATATGTACACATAGCAGTAAATCTGGAAGAGATGGATAAATTCCTGGACCCTTGCATTCTCCCAAGACGAAACCAGGAAGTAGTTGAAGCCCTGAATAGACCAATAACAAGGGCTGAAATTGAGGCAGCAATTAATAGCCTACCAACTAAAAAAAGTCCAGGTCCAGATGTGTTTACCAAATTCTACCAGACGTACAAAGAGGAGCTGGTACCATTCCTTCTGAATTTATTCCAAATAATACAAAAAGAGGGAATCCTCCCAAACTCATTTTATGAGACCAACATCATCCTAATACCTAAACCGGGCAGAGACACAACTAAAAAAGAAAACTTCAGGCCAATATCCATGATGAACATCGATGTAAAAATCTTCAATAAAATACTGGCAAACAGCAAATCAAAAAGCTTATTCATCATGATCAAGTAGGCTTCAACCCAGGGATGCAAGGCTGGTTCAACATACACAAGTCTATAAGTGTAATCCATTACATAAACAGAACCAAAGACAAAAACCACATGATTATCTCAATAGATGCAGAAAAGGCCTTCGACAAAATTCAACAGCCTTTTATGTTAAACACCCTCAATAAACTAGGTACTGATGATACATGTCACAAAATAATAAAAGCTATTTACGACAAACCCACAGCCAATATCATACTGAATGGGCAAAAACTGGAAGCATTCCCTTTGAAATCTGGCATGACACAAGGATGCCCTCTGTCACCACTCCTATTCAATACAGTACTGGAAGTTCTAGCCAGAGCAATCAGTCAAGAAAAAGAAATAAAGGGTATTCAATTAGGAAAAGAGGAAGTGAAAGTGTCTCTATTTGCAGATGACATGAATGTATACTTAGAAGACCCCATTGTCTCAGCCCAAAATCTCCTGAAACTGGTAAGCAACTTCAGAAATGTCTCAGGATACAAAATCAATGTGCAGCAATCACAAGTATTTCTATACACTAATAAAAGACAAACAGAGAGCCAAATCAAAAGTGAATTCCCATTCACAGTTGCTACAAAGAGAATAAAATATCTAGGAATACAACTAGCAAAGGATGTAAAGGACCTCTTCAAGTAGAACTACAAACTACTGCTCAAAGAAATAAGAAAGGACACAAACAGATGGAAAAACATTCCATGCTCATGGTTGGGAAGAATCAACATCATGAAAATGGCCATACTGCCAAAAGTAATTTATAGATTCAATGTTATCCCTATCAAGCTACCAATGACCTTCTTCACAGAACTGGAAAAAAAACATTTCAAACTTCATATGGAACCAAAGCTCACATAGCCAAAACAATCCTAAGCAAAAAGAACAAAGCTGGAGGCATCATGCTGCCTGACTTCAAACTATACTACAAGGCCACAGTAATCAAAACAGCATGGTACTGGTACCAAAACAGAGACATAGACCAGTGGAACAGAATAGAGGTCTCCGAAGCAACACCACACATCTACAATCATCTGATCTTTGACAAACTTGAGAGAAACAACTAATGGGGAAAGGATTCCCTGTTTAATAAATGGTGTTGGGAAAACTGGCTAGCAATGTGCAGAAAGCAGAAATTGGACCCCATCCTGACACCTTACACTAAAATTAACTCCAGATGGATTAAAGATCTGAGATCTAACACCATAAAAACCCTAGAAGAAAACCTAGACAAAACCATTCAGGACATAGGCATAGGCAAGGACTTCATGGCTAAAACACCAAAAGCAATGGCAGCAAAAGCCAAAATAGACAAATGAATGGGCAAAGGATATGAACAGACACTTTACAAAAGAAGACATTGATGAGGCCAACAAACATATAAAAAAAATGCTCATCATCACTGGCCATTAGAGAAATGCAAATCAAAACCACATTGAGATACCATCTCACATCAGTTAGAATGGTTATCATTAAAAATCTGGAGACAACAGATGCTTGAGAGGATGTGGAGAAATAGGAACACTTTTACACTATTGGTGATAGTGCAAATTAGTGTAACCATTGTGGAAGACAGTGTGGCAATTCCTCAAGGACCTAGAAATAGAAATACCATTTGACCCAGCAATCCCATTACTGGATATATACCCAAAGAATTATAAATTGTTCTATTATAAAGACATATGCGCATGTATGTTCATTGCAGCACTGTTTGCAATAGAAAAGACCTGGAACCAACCCAAATTTCCATCAACAATAGACTGGATAAAGAAAATGTGGCACATACACACCGCAGAATACTATGCAGCCATAAAATGATTAGTTTGTGTCCTTCATAGTGACATGGATGAATCTGGAAACCATCATTCTCAGCAAACTGACACAAGAACAGAAAACCAAACACTGCATGTTGTCACTCATAGGCGGGTGTTGAACAATTAGAGCACGTGGACACAGGGAGGGGAGCGTCACACACTGGGGTCTATTGGGGAGGGGTAGGGGAGGGATAAGGAGGGGTGGGGAGTGTGAGGAGGGTTAACGAGGGGGGAAATACCAGATATAGGTGATGGGGGCATGAAGGCAGCAAACCACCTTGCCCATGTGTGTACCTAAGCAACAATCCTGCATGATCTGCACATGTACCCCAGAACCTAAAGTACAATTAAAAAAAAAAAAAGATACTTCTGATGCTCCTGCAGAAGCATAGGTTATTTTTCACTGCTGTCTTTAGGGTTAACAATGCATGGAAAATGTTTAATAGTGAAATAGCAAAAATAACAACAAGTCCATACTTTATACTAACTTTTTTCATTGTGTAGTAATTTACATGCCTTTGCCCAAAGAGAGAAAAAAAATTAAACAATATTGAAATTTTAGAGAAAAAAATTATCATTAAAAGTGTTTCACAAAAATACTTTGAAATAATTGTGTTATGTTCTTCCTAGCTTGTTGATTAAACTCTCTTCTATCATGAAGAACATTTAGTGGGCCAAGGAACATAGAATGTAGTTTTGTGTTCTTCCTATTCTTGTGAATTTTTACATCTACCTACTGTATTGACCCTGTGAAGGGTGGAGGACACGCCCTAAACAACTTAGCAAATTGCATGAAGCCTAGCATTGGATAAAAGAAGGTGCCCTGATAACTAAGGGCTAAATGGAAAACTCTTTCAAAATAAAGAACACTCTTCCTATTTAAAACTAATTTCCTAGTCATATATACTTTCTTCTTAATTAACTATGATTAGGATAAAAGGTTATAATCTTCCTAACAAAGGGAATTTAAAAATCATGTGCCTTGAATATTTTGTTAGTTTTTCAAGTCAAGTGAAGCTTGTAGAATTCAGTATTTTATGTTACATTAAATTGATCTTGAAGTTTAAAAAAAAATTACCTTCAGTTTCTTTCTGATTAAAGTATTTAATCATGTTTAATAATTAGAAATTCTTAGTGATATGTCACATAAAAAGAGAAAAATCCATTTGATGGTTATTAATTAGAAACTTCATTTTGTTTTTAAAAACATATGGTGTCTCTTCTTTTCATCATTTTGTGTGTATCTTCTTTAATTTATAGTGTAATATGTAAATATATATAAAACACATTTATTTTTTCTGCTTATTCTCTTTTCCAGGCATGTTTTTCTGTTGAGCTGGACATTTATGACACGAGTCAATAAGAGCTAAAAGGATGTCTTTATTAAACAGCTATATGTGCAAATCTTAATAAAAATGATCATTTATGGAGGGCTTGAACATTGCAGACTTGCCTACAGTTTCTGAGGTGGGTATTGCTATCCTGATTTTACATAAGAGTAAACTCAGCTCAGAGGGATTGAGTTCATCAAGGTCCCACAGCTAGTAAATAAAGAGGTCTGAATCCAACAATCAGACATGAAATATTGTGACATTGAAGTTACACAACACACATACACACACATACATACGTGTGCATCCCACAAACACTGAAGTTAGAGTCATTCTTGGTCATAGAAATAATACATTCAAAAAAATTCATTCTTGCAATTATTTTCTAACTTTATACTTAATGTACTGAATTAGGGTGAAAAAAGAACATGGAAATTCTTTTCATAGTTAGCTTTTGATTTGTGCCCTCTGACAATTATTAGATTTTTTTTT
>NW_016107364.1:5131943-5186607 GCF_001604975.1 Cebus imitator | reverse complement strand
ATCTACATATGAATCTGTACAATTTAGTCACAGAAAACTCACTGTACAAAAGTTTATGTGCTTTATTCTATGTAAGTTAGAGCCAGGTGCAGTGGCTCAAGCCTGTAATCTCAGTGTTTTGGGAGCCTGAAACGGGGGATTGTTTGAACGCAGGAGTTTGAGACCAGCCTGGCCAACATGGCAAAACCCTGCCTCTACAACAACAACAACAACAAAAATAAGTTGAGCATGGCGGCACGTTCCTATAGCACCAGCTACTGGGGAGCCTGAGGTGGGAGGATTGTTTGAGCCCAGGAGGTTGAGGCTACAGTGAGCCATAATCCCACAACTGTGTTCCAGTCTGGGTGACAGGGCAAGACCCTGTTGAATTAAAAAAAAAAAAAGTTAGACAGTGACTGTTATTACATTATATTTTGCATTATTATATACAGTATGCACGAATTCCCATACATTCATCTTAATTCAGTCACTTTATTTTTGGTTTACTTCTTTTCTTCACCCCTAAGTACATTTTAGTTTGGCATATTTTAGCTTGGGCATTTAGGTTTACGCTACTTGTGTCTCTTGTGTTGCATGTATTTATGAACTCAGAAAAAATTTATTAAAATATAATTCCTTTATGACAGAGAGTGGAATTGAATTTCAAGTGTGAAGAGTTTTTAATAATGAGGCATTTATGATATAAAACTCTGAAGACATATTTTCAAAAAATACCTAAAAATATATTTTTGAAATGGTTGTACTCAGGGATCATTAATTATAACATAAATAAACTGGAGGAAAACTTAGAAATTATTTTACTTCCCATCCTCACGTTTTACGGCCAAAATAATTGCCTTTGGAATTTAACAGCCAATAACCTTAATGTCTTTTTTTTTTTTGAGACTGAGTCTCATGCTGTCTCCCAGCCTGGAGTGCAGTGGGGTGATCTCGGCTTGCTGCAACCTCCATCTCCAGGGTTCAAGCAGCTCTCCTGCCTCAACTTCCCAAGTAACTAGGACTAGAGTTGCAAACCACCATGCCTGGCTAATTTTTGTATTTTTAGTAGAGATGGGGTTTCGTCATATTTGCTTGGGTGAT
Organism: Cebus imitator; assembly: GCF_001604975.1. Taxonomy (NCBI): domain Eukaryota; kingdom Metazoa; phylum Chordata; class Mammalia; order Primates; family Cebidae; genus Cebus; species Cebus imitator. The sequence goes on along the minus strand of NW_016107364.1, from coordinate 5,185,527 downwards.
CTTAAACTCCTGACCTCAAGTGTTCTGCCCCCTCGGCCTTCCTAAATGCTGGCATTACAGATGTGAGCCACTGCACCCAGCTTAATAATCTTAATGTCTGTCCCTTTTACTCTTAGAAACTGAACTTAGCACAACCACGTCCCTCACGACAACCATGCCCCACACCGCAGCCACACACCCCCACTAACAGCCACACCCTTCACTATAGCCAGGCCCCACATATTGCCACATCCTCTTACTAACGGCCATGCCCTTCACCACACCACATGCCATACTACAGCCACATCCTCTGACAGCCACACCACTTACCGTCAGCCATGCCCTCTTACAGGTTGCATCCCACACTGTCAGCCATGCCCCTCACTATCAGCCACGCCCCTCACCAGCTACGCCTTCTCATTGAAAGCCACACCCGGCAGTAAACCACACCGCTCTCCAGCCACGCCCCTAACCACACCCACAAGTCACAATATAGCCACACCCCCTCACTCATAGCCATACCCCTTACCAAGCTTTCACTACTCACTATGGCCACACCTTTCATGGTAGCCACGCTCCATAGCATAGCACGCCCCTTACCAAGCCACACTCCTTGCCAACAACCATGAACCCATTTGAGCTGTCTTTCAGCACCAGCATTGTCATACTTCCCTGCCTTTGTTCATGCTACTTTCTTCATCAGACATACCGCCCTTCCCATCCATTCTTTAACCTCTACCAGCCTATGCACCTTGCCTCCAGTGTTCCTTCTCGGAAGCCTATTTAGGCTCCTGAAGCTGAGTTAGTCTTATACTTCTACAGCACCCCGGAGATGTCAGCATGACAGCAACACATTTAAGTAATGCTCCAGGTATTTTTTTCATTCCTAGACTAGAGGCCCTTCAGAGTGAGAACCGTGATCTCCAGTTTTGCTCTTTCCACTTGCCACAGCACTTATCATCTGGTAGGTGCTAACTCAGGAGGTGACTTGGTCCCAGGTGACTAGTAAGAGGCATCCCCTAGCTCGGTATTGTTTCACAAACGGCACAGCTTCCCTAGTGGGCTTAAGGGGATTTTGCCCCACTTTCTGACCTAATTGTCCTCGGCTTGTCATCACAAGGGAGAAGGAGAAGAAGGAGAAGCTGCTTCCTATAAATGTTTCGGTTGCTTCCTCATTCTCTAGAATATGATGGCCTAAGGCATCGAGGCTAAATCAGTCTTACGACTTTGAGCAAATTTGCTGCCCTCCTTCTTTTCAATATGTGACCAATTTTCTAATTCATTTCCCCCAAATTTCTCTTTGTGTGTTATTTTCTACCTAAATTATACGTATGATACATTCTATTAATATTCTCTGCAGCTAAACCTACAGAGTACATATCGCTTCACTGATCCTCTGGAAGAAGACGTTGCTAGAAAATAGAGCTCAATTATTCTAAGGTGAAAGGAATTTCACGATAAGGGATTTTACCTTTAGCAGGGCTCATGCTCGTCTTATTTTATTTTCTTGAAAAACTAAGAGTCTGAGTCTCTAAGAATTGTACATTAATGATGTCTTTCTGTGCTTTGGGAAAACAATTCTTATGAGAAAATACAGGGCATTCTTCAAGGAGATTAGATAGGCCAGGAGCATGTTGACCTGGTATTTTCTTAATACCTCTAGGATTTTAAGGCACAAATCTGAGAAATCTTTATTCATCCAGCCATGCATTTGAATGCTATTTACCAAGCATGCAAACTGGGATTAACAAATATTCCTCACATGCATAACATATCTATTTACTTGGCAGTCACATTTTATATACCATGTGCCCAATATCCTATTAAGTAGACAAGGTTTTAGATGACATATAGTTTAACTTGGAGTAATTATAATAGGAATAAATAGTGTTTCTACATGACCCAAAGATGGGTCATGTATGTAAGAAGATTTATGATGCCAAGCTTTGTGGTAGACGCTGGGTTTGCTAAAATGACTAAATATATTCTCTCTTGAGGAGCTCAGTACCAGGCTTACCCTTCCAAATGATTGCATATTCTGCCAGTCAAGTCACTGAATCTCTGCTGAGTGTTGTCCATTTGAATTAGGACCCAGATCCCTCCTCTACCCCTTTCTTCCCTGCTCTGTGTCTCACAGGTCAACTGCCGTAGAATCTTTAATATGATCTCCCCTGACTTTAGTTGAACATGGCCAAGGAGAAGGACCAGCAGTGGACACGGGGTGGGAGAGAGTTCTTGATGTTAATGACCGCATTTCTCCCTGTTGCGTTTGTGGTTCTGGTGGTGACATATTCCTCTAAGGCCATGGTTCCACTCAGTGGCTGTTTTTCTTAGGCTTCTCATCTCATCAGGCTCCAGAATTATGACACACTGTCCCCACGTCTGTCTTTAGTCCCAGGGCTAAAATGGTTTTTCCTGTGACTGTTGCCTCACTGGCCCTTGGTGACTCTTTTAATCTTTACTTCATTCAGTTGAACTATTTTAGCGTGCTGTCGATTTCACTCTTGGTGGGACCCGCTGGTAAACAAGACATTGAGTGCTGAAAGAGGCTTTTCAACTACAGTCATCTAGTTTTACCTCCTGTATTAGTTTCTTGAAATTATTATAAAAAAATTTTCCAAATTTGGCTGCTTAAAACAAGAACAATTTATTCTCTCACAGTACTGAAGGCAAAAAATTAAAAGTCACCATATAAGCAGGGCCATACTTCCTGTGAAGACTCTTGGACAGAATCTTCCCCTGCTCTTTTTAGCTTCTGGTGGCTTCTAGTATTCCTTAGCATTTTCTACCTCATTGCTCCCTCAGCCTGTGTTTTGTTCTCATACACATGACTCATGAGGGCTCACCAAATGCCTCCATTCTAACTGTCATGTAGGAGAAAGATTGCCAAGAAGGGCACACTTCCAAGAATTCCTGTATGTCACTTCTGATTACATGTAGTTAGAGCTTTATTATATGGTCCCATATTCCTGCACAGGAAGCTGGGAATAGAGGGCTTATTTTGAACAGTCATGTGTTCAGCTAAAGGTCAGAATTTACTTCCTATTTAATGGAAAATAAACAACAGGTTTTAGGAATAATTAGCATACTATTTCACCCTCTGCAAAACCTTAAGTACCAATTGCTTAAGCTTATCTCCTTTACACCTTTTGAAGATCTGCAGAATTTTCTGCAAAATTTGTAAGTAACTCATTAAAGATGCTTTTTAAGCATTTTCTGTGCTTTCATAACCTCATCTGAAAAGTCGTTAACTCTTATTGTATGACTACCATGTGCCAAACATTCATCCAACCACCATATTTTAACTGGGTACCTATTATGTACCACTACTGGAAATGTATCAGTGATGAAGACAGCTGAAGTCCTTATCCTTTGGAGGGAAACATAGCTCCAATGGGGCAGAAAAATAATCATAAGTCATTTATTAATTAATGACATTAATCAATAAATTAATTCATTTATTAATTAATCATATTAATTCATTTATTAAAGACATAAATGAACTAAATCAATTTATATACTTATACATGTTAATAAAAAAATGGAGTATGATACAGAGAATGACTTCGGAGTGGAGAGTTTACTTTGATAAAAGAAATATACTACCTTGAAGCTTATAAGCAGTTGTGCAAGAAATATTTTTTTCCTATTTTTATGCTCAAAATAACAATAGCGTTTATTATTTTCTCATTTTACAGGTAAAAAAAAAATTGCCCAAGGTCATACATCTTGTAAATTCAGCCTTGCTGAGTTTAAGGACTAAGTCTCGGCCCAGGGTTCTCTTTCCTTTCCTCTATTCTACATTTCTTCAAATAAGTCTTCTCTAGGGTTATTTCCATTTCACTTTGTGAAATATATAGTTAGGCAATTTTTAAGATGAAGGAAGAAGCTAATGATTTCATCCAACTCTGTAATTTTCATGCTGCATCAGGCTGAACTGTAAAGCCAGTTGAGAATATGTAGAAGCAGCTTAGAAGAGAGCCCGTGAGAGAGTGATGGGGGCTTACAGGCCATCAAGGCTCAGTTAGAAGGTCACCGGGCATTGTTCGTAGAGAAAAAAAAAAGACCCAAGGGGGCATGAGAGCAGTCTCCAAATATAAGGATTCAGTTTTTGCCAAAGATCAATACATTTTTACCTTCCCCTATCATATTTCTGTCCTTAACTGATGAGGAGAGCTTTGAGAACTAAGTCAACCATTTCTTTGTAATACTTTGATTGTTGCATTTCTAGAGTTATTTGTCTCTAAAGGTAGTACGTTGGGAATCACATAATATTCTTGTTAAAAATATAGATTCCTGCTGGGCGTGGTGGCTCACGCCTGTAATCCCAGCACTTTTGGAGGCTGAGGTGGGAGGATCACAAGTCAAGGTCAAGAGATGGAGACCATCCTGGCCAACATGGTGAAACCCCATCTCTACTAAAAACACAAAAATTAGCCAGGTGTGGTGGCGTGCGTCTGTAATCCCAGACACTTGGGAGGCTGAGGCAGGAGAATCTCTTGAACCCAGGAGGCAGAGGTTGCAGTGAGCTGAGATAGCACCACTGTACTCCAGCCTCGTGACAGAGCAAGACTCTGTCTCAAAAAAAAATACATATATATATATATACATATTTTTTTAAGTGCTATATTACATGTAAGTGCTATTGAACAGTACTAACATATCTACCAATAAAACCTGTTTAATATATATACATATATATTCCTGTGCATCTCTCTAGAGACAGGATATATTTTGAAAAAAAAAACAACCCTGGCAATTTTTTATACACATTAAATTTTGAGGAGCACTATTTTGCCAAAGACTATTGAATAGAAATGAGCCAGGTTAGCTGCTACACATGGTGATAAAATGGCCAGAAGATTTAAGATAATCTTGGGCAAGTCCCTCAACTGTGGGTTTCCCCATATAGAAATGAGCTCATGAGGACCCACAAGAGCCTTGCTGTGCATCTGTAATTCTAGATACTGAGACAGAATGCAGACATAAAGTCACATGTGAAAGAAACTAGGAAGAATGAGTTATGACTGGTTATATATCTGCAGAGAAATCAGGAAAAGCTACATTGAGTTGTTAAAAGGTTTTTATTGGTACATGTCTTAGTACTGTTTAATAGCAATTTAATGAAAGTAAATCACTCTAATGAATGCTCCAGTTTTTATGTTTATATTTTACTAATTTATCAGTGTGTTATCAATTCAGGTTAATTACCTATCACAATCCTACATCATTTCAGAAACTTTAGAATACATTTTCTTTTCAAAAAAATATTTAAGTCTATGCCAACAAACCGTTCAGATTTTTCTCATATATTAGGAAAACAAATGAGCAAAGAGGAAGACGACAGATTGCAACATGTAATTTAATCTCATGATACTGATGATATCATAAACATTACAATCTACAGATTGAATTACAACTTTGTGATCAGTCTCTCTCCCTATCTATTATCCACTGCTGAATATATGATGGCAGAGGAATCTAAATCAGAAATGCCCCCAGAAACAAGATTAACAAATGAATGCAAACTACTCCTGAAATTTCCCTAAACAAAACCACCATTTACTGGTAAAATATATGAATTTAGGACTTTTTGTGTTAACATTGGAGCTAAAGCCATCCAGTTTTCTTCTTGAAGACAAAGAATTTTAGAACTGGCTCTTGTAGACTTACTGGCTTAATGACATGATGTCTACACTTGAAATGCTGTGAAGCTCTAAAACGAACACTCAGCACTTTGATTAAAGATAATTTTGCCATCTGGCATATTTTGTTGCCACATAGACCTAAGACATTAGAAATCAGTGATTTTTTTGTTTGGCAGCTTGATTCAAAATAAGATATTATCTTTGAATCATGGTTTATAAGTTGTTAAATGTTGTTAAATGCTTTGGTTTACTCCAATACTGTAAGGAAGAAATTAGGAAATGTTAATATGGACACTAACAGATTGGAATATCAGACTGAAGAGACTGAACTCTATAAGGACACATAGCTAGACAGAGGAGTGTAAGATCCCGATCTAGGACTCAGGTTCCTTCCGAAGGTATCTGAGTGCCTTATTTAGTGCATCATCCCATATCTCATAAACACTGGAGAATTATTCTTTGAAAATTTGCTTGCATCGTATATTTGTAATTATAGATGCATGTGCTTTTAAAATACAGCAATTTCTCAAAATGAAACGTATTCCTTAGTATTTTATAAAGCACTGTTAAAATTGAAATTATACATACTTTTGTAGTGACCCTTAAACTTTTTAGTGAGAAGAAATCAAATCAGTGTTATTGTTGAAAGTAATTACTTATTAAGTAAAAGAAATCCAGAGTTGAAAGAGAACATAAGAACCACGTTTATTATTTATGCTCCAATTCCATTACTGGCTTGGAAACTATCTGGAGAGAGAAAGACAAATACATTTGCAGAGGGTTTACCTCCCAGATTCCATTTTTTTTTTTCCTAATTAAAAACTACTACCAAATGAAAGCTAAGGCTTTTAAAAAATGTACCAGGCATTGTTGACAAAACATTACATAATAATACTCTGGAATATGATATAGAAGGTAAAGGTATTTAATTAAAGGGATTGATAGTTCAATGGGCCCTGCTGAATAAATATTATAATAATCAAAATTAATATCTAGTTAAAATTTATCTGTATTTTTCATGTGCCAGGCACTATTTAAAATACCTTATATTTTAACTTATTTAATACATCAACCATATGAGATGAGTTCTCATATTATCTCAGGTTACAGAGGAAGAAAATAAGTGCAGATAAATCAAGTAACTTGCTCATGGTCACACAGCTAGCCATTTTGGAGCTGTGATTTAAAAGCAGTAAATCTGTCTCTAGAACCCATGAACCTATTCACAAGCTGAGATTAATCTCTCTTCTTCCATATGAATTTGCAAATTGAATGTATAAATACTCAGGGCCATGGTAGATATTTTCTGAATATTCCAAAAGATATGCTTTCAGTCTTGAATTCTGTCTAAGTAGGCACATTTTATTAATCGATGTTGTCCGGAGAAACAGAACCAACAGGATGGATATCTATCTATCTATTGACATATTTATTTTACTTTAAGGAACTGGCTCATGAGATTTTGAAGGATGGCAAGTTTGAAGTTTGTAGTAAGCCAGAAGGCTGAAAATTCTGGCTTACTGGAATTTTTATGGAAATAACAACTAACCTATAGATCACTTTGGTCAAAACTGACATCTTTACTATTGCAACACATGCAATCTATTAATTTGGTACATCTCTATTTATTTAGATCTTTGATTTATTTTCATCAGTGTTTCATAATTTGCAGCATATAGGTACTCTACATATTTTGTTAAGTGTTATCTGAATTAATTTGTCATTGAACAATTTTAAATGTTTTTTAATTGATTTCTGCATGATCATTGTTAATATATAATAATTCAGTAGATTTTTATGTATTCCTGTATCCTGCAACTTGCTGAACTGACTAATTAGATCCAAAAGTTGTTTGTTGAACACCTTGAGATTTGCTACATAATCATATAATCTGAAAACAGAATGTTTTATTTCTTCATTTTCATCCTTTATGTCTTTTATTTCTTTTGCTTGCTTTATTGCACTAGTTAGAACTTCCAGATAACTGGAATTAGATTACTGAGAGCAGACATTCTTGCCATGTTCTCAATCTTAGTGGGGGTGACTGATTATTTAGTACAACGCCAACTGCAGGATTTCTGCATATGAGTTCTATCAAGTTGCAGTAATTTCCCTCTGTTCCTATTTTTTTTTCTGAGATTTTGCACATACATAGGTATGTGCCGATACCTTGCCAGATAGTTCCAACATTCAATTCATCTCAGTGTTGTCAATTGATTGTCTTTTCTCATGAGGTTTTGATTTCTTCTTGGTTTTTGATTTTTGATTGTATTCTGGCCATTTTGTCTATTATGGTAGGAGAATGAGTCCTGCTTAAATACTTAGTAAGAAGCCCCACTGTTTATGTTTAGCATGCATTTCCTAGTCTACTTTTGTGGGCTGTATTCAAATGATGGTTTAATTTTCAGATGCCTTGCAGTATTGTTTTTGTTTGCTCAATTTTTTTGTTGCTGGTTTGGTTTCCACTGGTCCCCGTTACTGTTGCCTGAATGGGCAGGGTTTCTCCAGGCCACCTGCTTCCTCTCAGTGGAGGAAAGGAGTCTCAAACCATGAGCGTGAAGAGACTACCTTGGTTCATGCCTGTTGTGGTGAGATATTTCTGCCTTTGATAGAAAGCACTTTGCAGGCAGGTCACTTGCAGGATTGGGATCTCCTGTATCAGAGCTCACCAGCCACCCATGTCTCTGGGGAAAAGTCTCAGGTCTGTGGGAACAAAGAGGCTTCTTTGGCTGGGCCACATTTTATGGTGAACTCTCTTTGGGCACTGCTCACAAGTCACCCTGTTTTTCTGCGCCAGAATGGGAGTCAAAAACACACAGAGATAAAGAGAATTTCCTAGTGTTTTGATTTTCTCTTGTTGCCTTTACAAATAACCATAAACTGAGTGGGTTAAGCAACTCGAATTTATTATTTGATAGTTCTGAGGGTAAGAATCTCTCACATATCTCAGTGGATTAAGATCAAGCTTGACAGGGCTGCATTCTTGTAGGCTTTGCGTCCCATTCATTTTGTTGCCTGTTGCAACTTCTAGAGGCCATGTGTATTCCTGGTCTCATGGCCTCTTCCCCGTCTTTAAAACTACCAATGTCAGGTCAGGCTCGTTTCAGATTGCATCACTCCAACCTACCCTTCTGCTTTCATTTCTGCTGTTAAGAAACCATGTGATAATATTGGCCTTACCTAGACAATCCAGGGTAATCTCTTATTCCAAATTTCATCACATCTGCAAAGTCCCTTTTTCCTCACAAAATGACAGATTCACAAGCTATAGCGATTAGGATATGGACACTGGACCAAGTCACTTGTGGCATAGTGGCATAGTCCCTTTCCCCAGCAAGCCCAGTTTCTCTGGTGTCTGTAGGTGAAAACCAGGGATGGAATCCTTAGGGACAAGGAGGCTTCCTGAGTTGCATACCTGTTGTGGTGGAATGCCTCTAGACTGTGCCACCTTGTCACCTGATGTGTCAGAGAGGAGCCTCCAGAGAAGGGGGGCCTGTGTGGAGAGAAAGTTCTCCTCCTAGTCACTTTTTAATTTTGATACTAGACACGGTGCTAATTTTCTTTAATTTTCGTAAGTGTCTTTATGTTCATAATTGACAAATAAAAATGTATACATTTGAGGCGTACAATGGGATGATTTGATGTACACCGTGAAGTGATTGCCACAGTCAAGGTCATAAAACAATCCATCACCTGGCCCCTAATTAGCAGGGTTTCCTATGGTTCCCCCTGCCAGTGGTGCTGGGCTCAACTGGTGTGTTAAAGGAAGACCCATCTCATCCAAGGAAAGAATAAGGTTCCCTGAGATGCCTCTGTTGCTGTGTTGGAGGTGGGAAGGTATGAAGTCTGGCTGCCTTGTCTGTTAGCTGGGGTCACCTACGATGCCTTGCTACTGTGGTGATCCTCCACTCTGGAGCCCCTAACTAGCTCCTCTTTCCTTTAATATATTTCAGAGACCTCTTTTGGTTTCCTCTTTTGCTATTTCCAAGGTTTGCATTTATCCTTAGGAGGATAGCAGGGAGAGACAAGTCTAGTTCATCTTGTCTACACGAGAAGTCATCTGTTCCATTTCTTATATTTCAAAGTTCTCTGAGTGACATGGATAAAACCCATCTTCTTGAAACTAAGTGCACTTTTATTTTTGTAAAAATTAGATTCATCCACCTTATCACAATTATTAACTGAATTTATTGGCTAATCAGTAGTTTTCTATTTCATTTTCCTTTCATAGACTCACCTAGGGTACAATTGAACAACACAGGAATAAGTCACCTGTGTCAAAGCTTAAAATATTTACTCATAAAGTGTGTGTCTCACAGTGCAAATAAACCTAAACCTAGTTAGTTGAGTTAAACTATTATATTAAAGTTTGTCTTTTTATTTTTGACCTTTACATATCTTTATCTGTTTTATATGCCCATTTCTTCTTCCATATAACTGTCCAAAAGATTAAAATTGCATGCTATGCTTCATTAAACTATACATTAGCATTCCTGAAGTTCAGAATTAAAGTGACATGATTATGAATAAAATGATTGAAGCATAATTATGGTATAATTACCAAACGATTAAAATAGTTAACCTAGATGGTTGTATCAATAAACATAACCTTTTTTTCCTAATTTTTATTAAAGAGTCAAATTATAAATATACTTCATGTTTTAAAAAACTACTCTGGTTTTAAGTCATTTTTATTAGAAAATTATAATGCCTTCATTTTAATCTTGAGGTAAAGGCACATCTTAAGTGTAAATTATGATGCTAGATGTCATTACTGATGCACTTGTCCAAGGAGTATAAAGCACACCCTGAAAGGCTCCAACTGTTTTCCACTCGATGGCTCATTCATTATTCACTTTCTGCCTCTATAAAATTAGCCAGTGGACCCTTTACAGGGAAGGATGGCTATTCCTACGAAAACTTCTAATTTCATTCTAGTCTAGTCAAACACATTCTGTAGTGTTATATTAGTAATGCCCAATTAGCAAGGCCTAGCGTAGAAAATAGAAAAAAAAATTGGCAAATGCAATTCACTTCTAGAAGTCATTTAATCTCACTCATCGACAGCTTTGCTCATCTTTACTAAAATAGCAAAGTGGAAGTTTTGAGAAAAAGAAAAATGAGTCAGTAGGTCGCGGTTCCTAGACAACACACAGTTTCTGAGCCAATGTATTTTACTTAAGGCATTCTAAGGACAATGACTTGTCCCAAAGCAGAACCTTGTTCAAAGCAGGAATTCAGTAAAAGTTCATTCCGTGAATGGGTTAAATAATATGATACTCTGAATTTTCTATGCAAAACTTATAGGTGTTAATATGTTGTCATAATTATTAAATGATTCACCACATACACCCTCCGTTGTGTGACAGACACTGCCAGGGTGCCGCAAATCCCTAATTCATTCTTGATACTCTCTCTCAAGCACTCCAGGGATAAAATGAGATTTGCTGAGATGTAATCACCTTTGGGTGGGTGTGACTGGGACACAGCTTAAATGTACCTAGGGTCTCAGCATATTCTGCATTTTGACCTGTGTGCCAATTACCTGGGCATTTTACAGGGCTAAAATTTATTGAGTTATACAATTATGTAATTTTTCTGTATGCATCTTATCTTAAAAGCTTTTTTACATTGGATTTGTGAATTGACTTTCATAAACACACCATGTTTGGTTTGAGGGCCAAAGTACAAGCTGTAGAGGACTAATAAACATCCAAGGCTGCCTGTCAATTAAAATACAGGAAGCCCAGTTAAACTGGGCTAAATACCAACATTTTCTTTTCTGTAAGTATGCTGCAAATGTTTCATGAACATACATATAAACATATAATAAAAAGTATTTAACTAAGTGTCTTACAGATCCTGTAAATTTTGTTTGCTAAGTCAGTCAATCCTAATTGGAAGTAATCCACAATGACTGTAAATCAGCAATAAATATTGCACTTTTTACAGTTATATACTATTTACCACCTATCTTTAAACAGCTTACATTTTTCTTATAATACTGGGAGGCTGTTATAAATCTATTCTAGCTAGAGAAATTTGCAAGACATATTTTTAATTCCAAAGGAAAGATCACCAGGCTTGGTTTTCAAGAATTAACCGGGAAAATTAAGCAGGTTTGAAAGAATAAATTTATCCCAACAACCGCCTTAATTAATATTGTGCACCTTTTTAAAATCAAATAATAGCAGTTTAAACCTATTATAAATAATGTGTTAATTTTACAGGTAGCTTTTACTGTTTCCCTGCAGTTCACTGTGGTCATTTTACTTATTGTTGACTTTCTACATTTATGAAATACACATTGTTTTTGCTTTTGGGCTCATTCTAAAAATCTTTGTTGTACATTGGGCAGAAAACTTAGGACAACCTGAAGAACTCACTCATTCTATCATTGGCTCCTGCTGTAGAATTCTTATGCCTAGAATTGCCATGTGGAATAATTTACTTTGTATAGGCAACTGGTGAAAAGCTTAGTGAATTAACTAAAATAATTTTACTTTTGTTTCAAATATACAGAGGCTGCATATGTCTTCTAGCAATTCTGCAAGTTTTTTTTTTTTCTGACAGAGTCTATAAGCTACCTTAAAGCACTAACAGATAAAGTTATTTTACTATGATTGCAATGAAATGACTCAAGTTACTCCTCATTTTTTAGAAAGAAGTCTATTTTCTTTAATGTTGTACAAAAAGTATGAGTAGAACCAAAAGTAAATAAACATCACATTTGTTTACACTGCCTTCTAGTTCTTTATACTAACTTTATCATTTAGACAATAGAAAGTAGGCAGCAATTTAGGGATTGGGAAAGAGATAAACAAAAGAAACTATTCATTCTTCTACACTGTGTGTATCTGCGCTCACAGAATTGGCCCCTTTCACTTCTCCACTGTGCAGGGATTCATTTGTAAATGAAACTGGACCTGCTCAACAGCTGAGGGAAGCTGGAAATGATGGGCCCATATCTTGGTGCATCGTCATACAATTCAAACAATGGTTTATCTGCCGGCTTGTACTTTTCGGGGACTCCAAACAAGGCTTTTTCTTGAAGTTGAACAAAAAACAACTCCCTGTGTCCCGTATACTTTGTAATACGTGCAGGAACATAGGGATACTGAGGAGGTTCAAAATGCCCTCTCCATCAGTTACCAATGCAGCCATCAATCACACAGTCTTCAGAGTTCCATCTTGATGACACAGCGTCTCTGTCATTAAGCGTTTTAGTCCTTTGACTTTATCTTCTCCTGGGTAAAGTTCGTGACCAGGTGATCTGAAGAAAGTTGATCCCAGCTGTAGCAGTATCACATGGGGTAGCCAGTGGTTTATGTCCAAGCAGAACCCTTTCTACCGTCCTCTTCCTTGTAATTTTATCAACTCCTTCCCTCGTGCACTAAAATCTGCCTGCAACAGAGCTGTCCATTACACAGAGGGGTTCTTTTGTACCAAAAGTAATCATTGGTAAGCGGGTGCAACTTGATAGTGTGTTCCAGGGTGAGGGGCTGGGTCTGCTGGATGTACTTCTTGCCCAGTGATTGACCCCCCTGGGGCCAGCCAGTCTGTGAGCAAGTGGGTGGTGCCATAGACAAGCTGGTGAACTCAGCTCTGGAGGACAGCAGGAAGGGGAGGCAGGGCGCAAGATTAAGTTATCTGCAACCTACTCAGCAGCCACTGCCTGCAGTTAACAGGAGACCATGATAGAAGGCCAAAGCTGTTCCTAATAATAAATTTCATGTTAACTAAAGGAGAACCCGCAAAACTGGAAAAAATTACTCTGTTAACTATGTGTTTAAACTTAGCTAATACATATTAGAATTGGTATTATTATTTGCTACTATACATTCAATAAATATTCTGGACCTTCTTTTACAGTCTTTTATTTTTTCTTCTTAATTTTTTTCTTCTCATCAATTTATTTTCAATTGACAAAAATTATATATATATATATATATACATATATATATATATACACACGCTTATCATGTACAATATGATGTTTTGAAACAGGGATACATGATGGAACGACAAAATCAAGCTAATTGACATATATATTACCTGACTAATATTTTGTGGTGAAAACACTTAAAATCTGCTCTCTTAGCAATTTTCAAGAATACATTGTTATTCATTATTGTCAGTATGTTGTACCACAGATCTCTTGACCTTATTTCTCATAACAGAAATTGTGTGTTCCTTAACCAATATCACCCTTATTCCAGCCTCTGGTGCTCACTGTTCTATTCTCTACTTTAATGAGTTCAACTTTTTTAGATTCCACATATGAGTGAGATCATGTGACATTTCCCTCTCTGTAACAGGTTTGTTGAACTTAACATAGTCATGTAGGTTCATCCATGTTGTCGTAAATGACATGTTTTTATTATTTTCCAATGCTAAAGAGAATTATATTGTGTATCATATCACATTTTCTTTATTTATTCATCATTTGATGAAGACGTGGGTTGATTTTTTACCTTGCTTATTGTGGATAATGCTGCAGTGAATATGGAAACGCAAATATCCCTTTGACATAGTGATTTCATTTCCTATGGATGTATACCCAGTGGTGGTATTGCTGGATCATATGGTAGCTCTATTTTTAATTTTTTCAAAAACCTCCATACCATTATCCATAATGGCTATACCAACTTGTATTCCCACCAACAGCATGCAAGGGTTTCCCTTTCTCCATTTCCTCTCCAATATGTACCTTTTGACTTTTCGATAATAGGCATTCTAATAGGTTTGAGGTGGTATGTCATCGTGGTTCTAATTTGTGTTTCTCTGATGATTAGTGATGCTGATTTTTTTTCAAAAATACCTGTTGGCCATTTGTATGTCTTCTTTTGAGAAATGTCTACTCAATTCCTTCGTCCATTTTTAAAGAGTGTCATTTCCTTTCTTGCTATGGAGTTGCTTGAGTTTCCTAAGTACCTTAGATATCAACACCTTATTAGACGTATGGTTTGCAAATATTTCCTCACAACATAGGTTATCTTTTCACTCTGCTGACTGTTTCCTTTGTTGTGCAGAAGCTTTTTAGTTTGGTATAATCCCATTTGTCTATGTTCACTTTTATTAGCAGTGCTTTTGGGGTATTTCCCCAAAAAATCACTGCCCAGACCAATGTCACAAAGCCTTTCCCCTATGTTTTAAATAGAGTTTAAATTGGTTCTTCATAGTTTGTCATTCTTGCGACTGTTTTTACATTTTGCTGATAGTATTCTGATAGCCTGAACCCAACTGAGGGCCAGAAGGCAAGGGGGTCCTTTCGAAGAGTCAAGTCATGGAGCTTAGAGCAGGTGGAGAGTAGATCTGATGGAGAAGTAGGAGGTACCCAGCATTTCCTATGAATTCCTTTATTGTGTGTGATACCCTCTTTTAGAGAGATTTATTAATGATAGTCGTTTATGAGCTGAAGAACTACTCTTGGTTTGCTTTTTCATTGAAATTGGCTGTTCGAACATCTTTAACTCATTAAATATTTAGCCTTAAGTGTTTGGATTCCCCTTTCAAATTGAATAAATGATTTCTAACTGAATCCTTGCCTTTAAATTTTGATGCATGTTTGGTTGAAACTGTGTTTTTGGATTATAGTCTCAGCCTAGGCATCTGAGCCAGCATTACCATTCTGAGTAAAAGTTAACATTATTTTCTGATAGCAAATTCTCAGTTGCTCTCTTATGAAGAGTGATATCACGTTATATTTTTAAGGAAGTGAGATTTGCCAAAGTGAAATCCTAGATAGATAAAAAACCAATAGCTGAGATTAATGAAATGTTGCATATAATATTTGAGAAATCTTAAAGAATAAAAAAGTAATGAAGAATTAGAAATGTAATAACATTGCTCAATTTTTAATTTGAGATGCTACCTTTGAGCAAATACTCTGAAGAATTATTTTAAAATTTGATAAATGTATTTTCCAATAAACATAAAGTGTATGCAGGCTTTTCATGCAATCCCCAAAACCATGTCTATCATTTGGTGATTTTTAAAAAAATAGTTACTATAACTTCCCCGTTTTAAAAGCAAAAAAAAAAAAAAGTATTTGGGGAAAAAAGTGAAAAAAATAAGCAGCCACAAGTTACTGTAATATACTTGGGAATGTATTTTATTTTTATAAAGTTTATGGAAAATGCTACCATGACACAGTTAAATCCTTCCCAATGAGATGGGTTGTCAGTTGCCATTTAATCTGCTAAAGCATAGTCCTTTGTTGGGCAACAGAAAATAAGAAATTAGGAAAAAAGCAATCTTTATTTAATCCTACTAACCAGGGCTGTGATAAGCTGATAGATAAAACAAAAGGAAATTGAATTTCTCAGAAATAATCTAGCAAAAATGGGTCAGAATGGACTGGAAAGAGGAAAAAAGACAATACCAGTCTACTTTAAAATAGGAAGCAGTCATAAATTCAGCATGAATTGTTGCTTATCAAAAGGCACCGACTTTTCAGCCTTGCTGTAAATTTCCATTTGCAGAAAGCTCAAATATCTCTGAACTTGATATTCTGAATAAAAGGTATGATTTCTAAAGGAAATCTACTAGCTGTCTTATTTCCCATGCAAAGGGACAAACTCCTGCAACTTCTAGGCAGGCTTCCTCACTACCTAGGAAGTAACATCTCCTGTTCATATAAGATAAAGAAAAATCTTGTAGTTTGTAGTAGAGACATATTCATTTCTCATTAGCTATTTTTTAATTGAAGTTTTAAAATAAAGAAATAGTAATTGGATATATGCCACAGGTAATTTCCCCTAAACAGGTTGCTAAATGTGTTCTGCCTTATACAACATGCATTCAAAATATCTTGTAGATACAATTTACTTTAAAGAGGGATTTATTTTTTAAATTCATCATTGTTTGCCTGTAAAATGAAAAGTTGTCTGTTACTAAAACTTTACCTAATTAATTACTTCCAAAATCAAATCAGTAAAACTCCAAATTGA
Source organism: Cebus imitator (assembly GCF_001604975.1). Lineage (NCBI taxonomy): Eukaryota > Metazoa > Chordata > Mammalia > Primates > Cebidae > Cebus > Cebus imitator. The sequence continues at coordinate 5,168,948 of NW_016107364.1, read as the reverse complement.
AAAGGAATATGTTAAATTGTCCCTGTTTGTAGATGACATAATTCTATATACAGGAACCCTGAAGACTCCACCAAAAAAAACTGTTAGAATTAACAAACAAATTCATAAGAGTTGCAGGACACAAAACTCTCATACAAATATCAGTAGCATTTCCACATATGAAAACTAACTGTCTGAAGAACAATCAAGGGAATTCCATTCACAGTAGCTACAAAAAATAATAAGTAAAACAGGAAGAAATTTAACCAAAAAGTTGAAAGATCCATATACTGAAAAGTATAACATATTGATGAAAAAAAATTGAGAAAGACAAAAACACATGGAAAGGTGTTTCATGTTTATGGATTGGAAGAATTAATATTGTTAACGTCCACACTACCCAAATTGATCTACAGATTGAACATAATGTCTTAAAATATCAATGACATTTTTCATAAAAATGGAAAAAATAACCTTAACCTTTTTGTGGGATCACAAAAGACCCTGAATAGCCAAAACAATCCATAGCAAAAAGAACAAGGCAGGAAGCATCACACTATCTGACTTCAAAATTTACTGCAAAGTTCTAATAACCAAAACAGCATGGTACTGGTATAAAATCAGATGCAAAGTCTAATATAAAAGAACAAAGGGCCTAGAAATGAATCTATGCATTTACAGTCAACTTATTTTGACAAAGGAGCTAAGAACACACAATGGGGAAACAGGGTTTCTTTAGTAAATGGTGTTGCAGAGATGGAATATACATGTGAAGAATGAAACGAGATGCTCATCTCTCATTATAAACAAAAATAAATTCAAAATAGATTAAAGATTTAAATGTAAGATACAAAACTATGAAATTAGTAAAATTTAAAAAAAAATAGGGAAAAGCTCCATGACACTGGTCTGGAAAATGGCTTTAGGAATATCCTTTTAAAAGCACAAACAGAAAACACAAAAATAGACAAATGGAATTTCATCCAACTAAGAAGCTTCTGCACAGCAAACAAAACAATCAACAGATTGAATAGACAACCAAAAAAACAAGGGAGAAAATATTTGCAAGCTATACATATGATAAAGGGTTAATATCTAAAATATATACGAAACACAAACAATTCAATAGCAAGAAAATAAGTAACCTGATTTTTAAATGGGCAAATGATCTGAATGTAGATATACAAATGACCAACAGATATATATTAAAAAAGGTTCAGCATCACTAATCATCAGGAAAACGCAAATTAAAATCACAATTAGATACCGCCTCAGTAACTATTATCAAAAAGACCAATGATAAGTGTCAGATAGATGTGGAACCCTTGTCAGATAAAAGAGAACCCTTGTACACTGTAAATGGCAAATGTAAATTAGTAGAGCCATTATAGCCAACAGTATTAAGGTTCTTCAAAAAATTAAAAACAGAGCTACCATATGATGCAGCAATCCCACCACTGGGTGTATATCCAAAAGAAAGTAAATCAGTATGTCAAAGAGTTATTTGCATTCTCATATTCATTGTTGCGCTATTCATGGACAGTCAAGATATGGAATCAATCTAAGGGTCCACCAATTGTGAATAAAGAAAATGTGGTGTATACTCACAATGGAATACTATTCAGCCCGGAAAAATAACAAACTCTTGTCATTTGTGACAGCATGGATAAACTTCCAGGAAACTATCTTAAGTGAAATAAGCAGGCACAAAAAGAAAGATACCGTATGATCTTATTTGTATCTATGATCTGAAAATGTTAATCTTAGAGAAGCAGAAAGTAGAATGGTGGTTATCAGGGACTGGGTGGGTTGGAGTCGGTTGGGCAGATGTTGGTTAAAGAATATGAAAGTTCAGTTAGACAGGAGGAATAAGTTTGAGAGATCTATGGTGACTGTAGCTAATGATCCTATATTGTCAAAAAATGCTAAGACAGTGAAAGTAAATTGTTCTCACCACAAAAGTGATAGCTATGTGGGGTGATTCATATGTTAATTAGCTAGATTTTGTCATTCCAACTTGTATATACACTTCAAAACATCATGTTGTAAACAGTTAATACATTCACTTTTACCTGTTCATTTTAAAAAGTAATCTTTGTTTGTTTGTTTGTTTTTTGAGAGAGTCTCTATTGCCCAGGCTGGAGTGCAGTGGTGCCACCCCACCTCACTGCAACCTCCACCTCCCCAGTTCAAGCGATTCTCCTGCCTCAGCCTCCCAAGTAGCTGGGATTGCAGGTGTTCACCACCATGCCCCCCAGCTAATTTTTGTGTTTTTAGTAGAGATGGGGTTTTGCTATGTTGTCCAGGCTTGTCTGGAACTCCTGACCTAGTGATCTGCCCGCCTTGGCCTCCCAAAGTGCTGGGATTATAGGCGTGAGCCACTGTGCCCAGCCAAAAAGTAAAATAAAATATTTTTTAAAAAAGAAATAATTATCTGAAGATTTAATAACATATAAATAATCCACTGTGAACATAGCAGTCTGCTTGTTCTCTATTGAACTACATTCTAGTTAAAATAGACAAGATGAAAACAGAATATATATATATATATATATATATATATGACCATGTACATACAAGATATCAATATGTTATACTGATAGACAATGTAACAAATAAATTAAAATGTTTCACTTTTAGTAATGTATTTCTGATAAACGGTTACCTCAACATTTTATGGTATAGAATATATTTAAATTCAAATGGCCCTTCAAAACTCAGTACATTTATTATTAATCAGTGTCCTAGAGGATTTCTTTGCACTTCAAATATTGCTGTAATAGCTTAGACGCAGTACCTTCCAGATGATGTTAGCGTTGACAGTCAGATGGTGAGAAATGAAGAGACGTCTGTGAGACAATAACTACCTTCATTTAAGTGTTTTTCTACCACTGCTTAGATTTACAGCAATTAATTTCCACATGCTTTAACAATAAGCCTGTCCTCATTAAAACACTAAAACCAATATGTAGAAAACATGACTTCAGTATCTTGTCTCCAAATTGTTATATTGGCACTGGTTAGAAAACACGCTTTAAAAATTCACACATCTTAAAGGCTAAGAGATAAAAAAAAATACTCATCTGTGGAATATAACATTTTAGGGTCTTATTGTAGGTTCCTCCGGCTTCAAGAAAACAAAATTTAAATGTGCTGGCTTAATTTTCTTCTGTGGTTGTAGCTACATTATCCTGTGAGAGGAGAATCCTTTGATGTTGCAGGTATGTGCCTTTTCAGATGTAATTCTAATATACACTTGGGGACTATTGAACTCATGTCTTCAAGAATCCCATTAACGAAAACACACATGCACACACACACATACACACACACTTCAGAAACCAAGAGTATTAAGAAAAGGAATAGCCATATAGTATTTATATCTCAGGAAGAACATTAGAGGTGATCCATTTCATGATCCATCTCTTTAGTTCTTAAATCTTTTATATCTTTTTCACAATTTTCTTTCTTATGAGATCTGCTTGATTGGCTCACATACAACAAACCCTGACAACTTTGCTAGACAACTTGTCCCCAGGACCTTATGAAGTTCTGATAAAATAGAATCAAATTTTACAATGACTTAGAGTTGACATAAAGGCGTAGGATCACTCCTCTAAACGCGGGTTTTAAACTCCAGACCCAAGCTGGGCCCAGGACTAAAATGAACCTCTTTAGATACATCTCTGATCTCAAATGGGTTATTTTAGATCTTTCTCAGAACAAAACTGTGCTAAGAGGTTGCTTTGCTGTCTGCACACACGCCTCAATAGTCCAAAAAGAATGAGCAAGGGAAAAATGGAAAGATAATCCAAGCTTGTCTTTCCACATCTTAACTACCCTTGAGCTCTTCCTTTTGCATAAGGATTCAGTAAAAGTGTGACCTCTCCCAGGACAGAGCAAAACACCTGGATTTCCCATGCTTCACTAAGTTGCGAACAGCTTCTAGAGTCAGAAGCTTGCATTTACTGCTTGCATTTTTAAGGGACTAAACAAGCTTTTATAGCTGAGAAATATTCTAATGATATGAATTTAAATTAAAAAATAGCAATAAAAGAATACATTTTGAAATCACTGGGACCTTCTAGTGCTCTCCAAAATGAAAAGAAGTGGGACAAACATTTACATCATGCCTATTTTTATTGGGTAATTTAATGGTAATAACAAAGATAAAAATACTAATCCCACTTTAAATCTGATAAACTTGAGGCTAAAAAAGGGTATGTAATGGGCCTAAAATACCCTTAAGTGAGGGGGTGAAACACAGAATAGACTTTAAATCTTTGACTCCAATGTGCCTTCCTAAAACCAGGTTACCTTTTGTGTTTGTACATGGCAATATACAGGTAATTTTCTGTGCAATTTCAATTCAGTTGCTTTGCGGTCATTTGATCAAATGTTCCAAACTTTTCTCATTCAGTGGACTACATGTTTCTTTTCAGAGCTGGTGAATGAATACTTGAAGTTCACTGGGTTTAGAGCAGTCAGATAAAATACAGACGATCCAGTTAAATTTGAACTTCAGATACACGAATGAATAATTTTTAGTTAATGTGTGTCGTAAATATTCAATGGGATGGACTTGCAATATTTGGGTCATGATTCTACTAAAAATATTCACCTATAATTCAAATTAACTAGGTTTCATGTGCTTGCATTTGCTCTATCCATACCCTAACTGGGACACACCAAGTTAAGGTATTATCATTTCTAAATCCATCATTTTTTATCCTGACATTTACCGTTGTTTTGGGTATGTAAAATTAGATGCAAAATTTTACATTTCACTGGGGTGAATGCTATAGGTGCATTACTGAATTCTGTCTTTCTATTACTGAATTTCTTAACCAGAAGCAGAAAATCTCTTTCACTTTTTCAGCAAGAAAAAAAGTGACTCATGAAAAGTTCAGCAAAATAAATAAAACTTCTGTATAAGTATTACTAACAGTAAGGTGCATGTTTTCTTTCAATATTTTATATTTTTATCTTGCTGTGGCACCAATTTTAATGACTCTTTCTATAGCCTGTGGTGAATCGGTATGTTTGCCATCCATTACTTTTGACTTCTTTAACATGCTTTACTGAATATTTAACAATAAGGGCATTTGATTGTACATATTTTTCATAAAGCTTAAAACATTTTTCTGTATTGAAGTTGAGGGCAAATAGATATGCCAAGGGTAATTTTCAGCAAGTGGCTAACATCCCTAATGGTCTAATTGTGCTGAAAATCTGTATACATAAAAAAATTAAAGTATGTCCTTTGCCTTTCTGTTGGTGTGCAGAGTGTTATTTCCCAGCTTGGAAGTAATTGTTATTCCCAAGAAATCAGCATAATTCTGTCTATTTTTTTGTCATCTTGTAGCTTACAATGCATTTTTACTTATGTTTTAATTCATAATAACAGCCTAGTGAATTAGAAAGGTATTACCCCATATATACATGGATTGATTTTATTCCTTAAAAGAAGAAATTTATGCACTTTTGAATTTGCAGAAATTGCAGGGTGCTATTTATCTGAAAAAACAAATGCTGGACAAATAAAGATATGTATGTGTATATATACACATACAGACACACACATCTATGCACACACACATACAGAAATACTATTTATCTACTATACTATACTATATAAATGCTATAGATACACGTGTGTGTGTGTGTGTGGTGTGTGTGTGTGTGTGTATATATATATATATATATATATATATATACTTATCTCTCTCTCTATATATACTTATCTCTCTCTATATATATACTTATCTATGAAAAAGTCTCTTGCAATGGTAAATTTGCTATCTTGAGGATGCTTCCTGACATAGAAAGCAAATCCTGACTTTTGGGTCTCTGTGGGTACATCAGAATGAATACGACTCTTGTTTTGAGTTATATAAGATTTGTTGCAAGTTATTATATAAGAATGGGACAAAAATATGTAAAGATTGTATTTTAAAATGTTATAAACACATAGGATTTTAAGTCTTTTGATTATAGGTTTTTAATTTATATGCATGTGGTTTCTATGATATATTAATTTTTAAAATTTATGAGTATTTTCCTTGTGAGTCATTGTGTGATAAATATTGAAAATATCTCATATTTACATGACAGGAATAAGAGACACATATAGTGTGCATGTTAGATAACACTTGTTAGTATTGATACTGAAATCTTCTATTTTCTTAATAGTATTTTATCTTCTTTCTGTAATGGGGGGTATATAACTTTTGTACTAAGATTTTGGAGTTGTCAGATCTTTCTTTATGTCCATAAGCTTTTTGTTTTCATACCTGTTATGGGCATATTTATAGATGTTCACAGGATAATAACTGTAATATCTCTTGGTGAGCTACTTAATGAATAAGAGTGATCTGCTTTTAGCACTTTTTGTCCATTTTTATCTTAAATGTAATTTTGTCTGCTGTTAATATTACTACATAGAATTTCTTCTGGTGAAGTGTCACGTTTGTATTGCTTATTAGCCTCCATTCCTCATTTTCAAACTTTGACTGCTATGTAGCATCCATTTACTGGATTTTTCTCTGTAGCAAATGTGACTATTTCATCAAAAAATTATTTGTGAACAGTTTTAGATTTGTAGAAAAGTTGTGGAGATGGTACAGATTTCTCACACACTTCATACTCAGCATTTCCTATAATTAACACCTACTATTCTTACAGCATATTAGTTACAAATTAATGAACAGCACTGATACATTATTTTAAGGTAGTGTCCATAGTCTGTTCAGATTTTTTTGGATTTTACCTAATGTTGGTTTTCTGGTCCAGGATCCGGCATTATTTTTAGCCTTCCATCTCTCATTAGGCTCCTCTTGGCTGTGAACATTTCTCAGCCTTTTGCTTTTTGATGACCTTGGTAGTTTTGAGGAGTACCGGTCAAGTACTGACACTTTTCTAAGTGTCCTTCATTTGTGTTCTCATAATGATTAAATGGTGGTGATGAGTTTTGAGACGGAAATGCCAGATGTAAAGTGCCATGCTCATTATATCATGTCAAAGATACAAATCAAGGATACTGTTAACTGAAGAATCATGAGGTTTATAAATTTGAGGGGGAGACTTAATTTCTTATAAATGGTTACAGCCTGCAGGTTGGCCATTTCGGCAGAATGGGAGGTGTGCATAAACTCTGGCAGAGGCTGGAAGATGGCACTTTGAGGGAGGGGAGGGTGCAACAGGAATTTATGTTGAAAGGGTTGGCCAAGTATACAGATTTAACATGTATATGAGGGTTATGTATATTTATGAAGGGGGACATGCATATGTATGGTAAGCAACATTTTACATGTATCTTACATTTACTTTGGGATGGAGATGCAACATTTAAATGTATTACAATTAGGCCCTATACATCAGAAGGTGAAACAGGTGCATGAAGATATTTAGTGTGCAACCTCTGTAAACTGGCCAGAACAAGTCCATGGTCAGCAGTCTCCTAATTTTTTCAGAAAAAAACTATTAAAATCAGTTTCTTGTCCAATCAAAACTATAGTTATGACTTGCAAAACAGGAGATCCAGTTAGTGAATGCCTGACAGTTAGTGAGTTGTAATTATTTTAATACTGTTTATATTAAAGGCCAGTTTTNAAAAAAAAAAAAAAAAAAGAAACAAAAATCCCATGACAGTTAAAACAAATACGTTCTTTAAGTGTAGGGGTGTGTGCCTTAACCCTTACCTGACATGGTTTTAAGTCTGGATTATAACTCAGTATTTTATTGCCACAAAAAGTCCATTCTGTGGTCTTATAATCCCTATTTAGCAATAGCATCAAATTACTTATCACTGTTGGTGTCAATCTTGATCACCTGGCTGAAGTGGGGTTTCTCAGCTTTCATCACTGTATTGTTACTCGTTTTTCACCCTTTGCCCACTGTACTCTTAGGAAGGAAGTCGCAAAATGTAATCTACACGTAAGGAGTTGAAAGTTGTATATTACCTCTTAAAGATAGAAAATCTACACAAATTATTTGTGCTCTGTGAGTAATAATTTTACAGAATTTCTAGCCTATGCAATAAGTTAAGGAGATGTTAGATAATGATCAAATAATTTACTTTATTCTTAATTACAAATAAATTAAAAATCATGTAGAGAATGCTAGGACTACAATCTTTTCTATGTACAAGTAATGTAGTCAAAATATACGATAAACCATATATATTAGCAATAGCATAAAAACTATAAAACATGCTTAAACATGAGAAATGTTTATAAAATGTAATAGGAAAACTGGTATGAAGACACTATAAAACGTTATTGAATGTCATATAACTGTGTTTCTGAATTAGATTAAGCAATATTGTAGTAGCCAACTCTGTATTAGTTTAAAATTTAACAAAAGTTTACACAATTCTACTTAAAAATCTCAGTGATATTTTCAGAATAAATTCCAATATTAGAAGTAAGCCTAAATTTAACACCAAGAAAAAGATTATAAACTGTCCTATTGGCAAGTAATTTTATTTTAAAGGCATCACTGTTTTTCAGCATAAAAGGAAGTAAACAATTATAAAAATTGTTGGATAAGGATCCTCAGTTTATTGAGAATTTTTAGTATGAAAGGCTGCTGAAGTTTGTTGAAAGCCTTTTCTGCATCTATTGAGATAATCATGTGGTTTTTGTCATTGGTTCTGTTTATGTGATGGATTATGTTTATTGATTTGCGTATGTTGAAGTAGCCTTAAATCCCAGGGATGAAGCTGACTTGATCATGTTGGATAAGCTTTTTGATGTGCTGCTGGGTTCAGTTTGCCAGTATTTTATGGAGGATTTTCTCATCAGTGTTCATCAGGGATGTTGGCCTGACATTTTCTTTTTTTGTTGTGTCCCTGCCAGGTTTTGGTAACAGAATGATGCTGACCACATAAAATGAGTTAGGGAGGACTCCCTCTTTTTCCGTTGTTTGGAATAGTTTCAAAAGAAATGGTACCAGCTTCTCTTTGTACCTCTGGTAGAATTTAGCTGTGAATCCGTCTGGACCTGAAGTTTTTTTGGTTGGTAGGCTGTTAATTACTGCCTCAATTTCAGAACTTGTTTTTTTAAATTAAGTACTGAGAAAGGAGCATTCATACTTCTCCCCCAGTGCTATCAGTTTTTCTACATGTATTTCGAAGCTATGCTTTCTGCTGCCCACACATTTAGGGTCTACCTGTACCTGCACATATGCTTTTAAGAGATGTTGCCAAATCTCCCTGTGGAAGTGTTATCTCATTTTTCATTTCATCAGCAGTGACTATGGGGAATGAGAGTAATGATAGTTTCCCTAAGGCATTATCCCATCGCGTTTAAAAAGTGTTGTCTAGCTTTTTTTAAAAAAAATGTTTTTGTTTTCATTTTTTAAAAACTCTAAGTTCAGGGGTACAAGTGCAAGTTTGTTACATAGGTAAACTTCTCTCATGGGTGTTTGCTATACAGATCATTTCATCACCCAGGTATTAAGCCTAGTGCCCATTAGTTATTTTTCCTGATCCTTTCCCTCCTCCACCCTTCGCCCTCTGATAGGATCCAGTGTGTTCCCCTCCACGTGTCCATGTGTTCATATAATTTAGTGCACACTTACAGGTGAGAACATGCAGTATTTGGTTTTTGGTTCCTGCATTAGTTTGCTAAGGATAATGGCTTCCAGCTCCATCCATGTCCCTGCAAATAATCTGATATTATTTTTTATGGCTACATAGTATTCTACATTTTCTTTATCCAGTCTGTCATTGATAGGCATTTAGTTTGATTTCGTGTTTTCGCTATTGCCAATAGTGTTGCAATGAACATACGTGTGCATGTGTCTAGTTTTAAAAATTGTGTTTATCGATGGATGAATAACAACAGCATCTCTGTATAATTTTAACTTGAATTTCTCTTATTATGAATAAAATTGAACATGTTTTTACATGACAGAGGTCTAATATTTTTCATTGTTAATTGTCTGTTCATGTTTTATCTGTTTCTTTATAGAATTTTTGGCCTTTTTCCTCAATTTCTAAAATTTCCATATGAATTTGGCATACCAGCCTTTAATATGTGGTCTGTGCCACATGTTGCAAGTGGTTTCTCACAGTGTGTCATTTGTCTTTTGGCTTTAATTGATGCAGTAAAATCTATCAATTTTTAACTGGGTTGATATTTCTAGTCAGATTTAAAAATCTCCTCTTGAAACCCAGGCTGTGAGTAATCTATGTTTTCTTCTAGTATTTGCAGATCTTATATTTACATACAGACCTCTGATACATTTGATATTGATTGTCATTCATGGTGTGAGAAATAGACCTAACTTTATCTTATACAAATTGCTACTTCTATTATATAGTATATTTGTAAATGCAGCTGAATCAATTGCTAAACTTTTCATTTTATTCTATTGTGTCTGTTTATGCATGGACCACAACTACATTTACACAGGCTTCTTATTAAATTTTAACAACTAATGGAATTTGGAGCACTTCTGTTTTACTGTTTTCCTAGCAACTGTTGTATTTTTTTTAATTATAAACTTTGGATCAACTTGTCTATGTCCATTAAAAAATTCCCATTGAAATTTTAATTAAAATTGCATTACATTTATAAACTGACAGAGGAGAACTGACATATTAATGATGTGGAGGTGTCATAACCAAGAACAAGAAATAGCTTTCTATTTGTTCAAGGCCATTTTTTTTTCATTTTGAAGGAGTATTTGATAATTTTTTCTTATAGGTTTAAAAACTTTTATTAGGTTTATAACTACATGTTTTATGATTTTTATGGCTATTGTAAATGGGATCATCTCATTCATTATATTTTCTAACTGGTTTTTATATGTGAATACAAATGTTATTGATGTTATATTAATTTTGTATATTGATCCTTTAACTTCTTTTATATTTTGGTTTGTTTTACTATTGTTTCAATAGAATTTTTGATGAATAATAATATCATATCATCGGGTGTTTGATTTTTTCTTTGCATATTCTTATTACTCCAGTTGTTTTTCTGAAGTCTAAAGTCATTAGCTAGTACATAGCAAAGTATCTTAAACAGCAGTAGAAATGGTAGTCATCCTGTCACTATCCTAAGTCCATTGACTTGAGCTATTTCTTTAGTTTTCCCATTAAATGATTATGTTGGCTTTCAAATCTTTCTCTCTTTTTCTCTCCGTCTCCTTAGCCCATCTCACTCTGTAGATTAATCGATAGATAGAAGATTGATAGATAGATAGATGACAGACACTCTACCCTCTCTTCTTTTCTAAATGATTTTTCAATAGTACTAAATTGTAGATATTGTCCTATAATTTTTCGGAATCTATGGAAACAGCAATGTAGATTTTCTCCTGGTATTGATTAATATAGTCAATTATTGTGATACATATTCAAATTTTGAAATAGTTTTGTATTCCTGATATAAAACCGGCTTGATGTAGTATTTCTAAATGTAACGTTGGGGTCTTTTGCTAATATTTTAGTCAATATTTTTGCACGCATATTTATAAATGATATTTATCTTTAAATTTTTTTCTTTGTGTGCTGTATTTATCAGTTTTAGTGATCTGTCTTGTATTTTGTTCACAAAAAATAACTTGAAAGTTTTTCTTGTTTTCTATGTTCTGATGCATTTTGTGCAAGATTGGTACTATTTGGTCTCTAAAAGTTTGGCGGAATTCCCTTTGAGACAACCAAAACCTACTGCTTCTCTTTTCGTTTTTATAAAGCAATTTTGTATAACTTTTATTTTTTCTATGAAAACTTGTCTGCTTCAGGCTTCTATCTGTTTTGGGTCAGTTTTGGAAGATAGGGTCGGTTTTGGAAGACTGTATTTTGTAAAAATCCATTTCTTTTCTCTAGTATTACCATCAATTATAATTTAACCTGGGCTGCATGTTGGGATAGCGATTAGTTGTGACACTGACTAATATAGTTTATGTCTCCATTATTTGCATAACAGAATAAACCGTACATTTCCATCTTCTTTGGGTGGTTTGTTTGTTTTGCATTGTTTTAAATTTAATTTTCTATGTATCAATGATTATTCCTCATTTTTTCTTAGTTTGTATACCTCTGCTTTATCTTACCTTTTTATAGAATAAATTAATGATTCATCTATTTTATTTTTTTCCTAATGAAGCAGAATTTGATTTATTTGATGTAAGCTTTTTATTGGTCCTCTACCACACTAATTTATGTTTTTGTTTTTATTTCATTCGTTGTATTTTATTTCAACTATACTTTAACACATATATGCAGTCCTGTTTTATTCAATATTATTATTCAATGTTATTAATCTCATATTTTTGAAATTAAATATTCAAAATTATTAATTCAATATTTTTGAAATTAAATAAATTGCCTTTGTTTTGAAGAAAACCTTACTTATTGAAGTCAAAATTTAATTTTGTGCTATATGACATCTAATGCAATGCCAAGTACAGAGTCTGTATTCTAAAATACATCTTGAATCACAACATCGACAGTCAGTTACATAACATCTTGAAGCCTGACATAAAACAAATTGGTGAAATGGCTATATACTATTTCCTAGGTTGAAAGCTTCATGTTCAGAGTTTATGAACTATAAGGGTTGATACAATTTGACTTTGTGTCCCCACTCAAGCCTTATCTCCAATTGCAATCCCCACATGTCGAGCGAGGAACCAGTAATCCCCACATGTAGAGGGAGGGAAGTGATTGGATTATGGGGGTAGTTTCTCCCATGCTGTTCTCAAGACAATGAATGAATGCTCACAAGATTTGATGGTTTTATAAAAGGTAGTTTTTCCTTCTGTCACACATGCTCTCTCACCAGCCACCATGTAAGACATACCTGCTTTCCCTTCTGCCATGATTGTAAGTTTCCTGAGGCCTCCCTAGCCATGCAGAACTGTGAGTCAATTAAATCTCTTTCCTTTGTAATTATCCAGTCTTGGGTAGTATTCTTTATAGCAGTGTGAGAATGGAGTAATAAAAGGGTATATAGCTTTTTCTCTCGAAATTTGTAGTTAGATAAGGGCCTTATCCATGAAAGCATTAAAGAAAAGGCATAAAAACAGTGACCAAAGTCTTATATATAATGTAAACTAATATAATAATAACTTCTAATTATTCTAATGGTATCAGAATAAATAGTTTAATAGCAAAACATTAGTGGGTAAGTTGGAGGTGGTTGTAACCTCATTCCACATAGCTGGTCATGTATGTTCTTTAGTAGAGATGAACCACACCTCAAACAATCATCAACAATGTGACCAGAGATCTTAATGATTCTTCTTCTAAAATATTACATGTTATAGTATTATCTTCTTAGACAGTGGCCAAAGCAGAGCTTTTCACTATTTTTATTTTGGAAAACTTTTGATAACTATAAAATTTTATTGCTCTCCTTGGTCACATACCATCTGTGACCTCTCCATCCTTCTCCTAGGTGAGAATCAGCCCTAAGGAATGATTTCACAAATTAAAAGAACCCTTTTTAAGTGCATTCATAAAACATTATATGTTTAAATAATGACTACTGATAACTATCCCCTTATGAAGTTTCTGATGCTGTTTTTCACTTGAAACTCTGATAGCATCTGGCCCATGCACAAATTCTAGGTAGAAGTAGGTAAGGGCCTGCCAGAGAGGTTAAAATGTGAGTCATGTTGACAGATGGCTTGGAACGCATTTTCCATTACAGAAAGCAAGGAGCTAATGAATAGAGAAGGCGTAAATAGAAGATTATGGTAACTGAGTATCTTGTGCAGAAACTATCATCTGTAATAAATGGTGTGAACACACCTATGAAATATGAATGAAATAGATTATACGTTAAGCAAAGGCCTTTTTTTTGAAGCACGTAAGTTTTTAGTCTCATTTGAAATTTGTAAGTTGTCATTTCTTCTGGAAAAATTTCAATAATTTGAAGTATTTTATTTTTATGGGGGTTTCCATTTTAAATTAAATCAGTGCAGCAGTACTGTCTTTCTCCTCAAGAAAAGAGCAGAAGATTCAGCATCAGAACACCGGCATTTGAATCCTGGATTTAGGGTGCACTGTGTTTTGGGCTATTAATGCATCTCAGTTTTTAAATCTACATAATAGACATAGTAACCTGTATGAGAATAAATTTAAGATAATATATATAGAGGCACTGGATAGATGATAAACATAAATTTTTACAAGCATGTTCTTAGGTGATAAATTCCTCTTCCTGTTAGTCTTCCTTATTATTCTTTGTTTTTTGTTGCTTTTGTTTGTTTTTATTTCATTTTATTTTCATGTACTTAAGGTGTACATAATTTTGTTTTGTTTTGAGACAAAGTCTCACTCAGTTGGCCAGGCTGGAGTGCAGTGGTACAATATTTGCTCACTGCAACCTCTGCCTCCTGGGTTCAAGTGATTCTCCTGCATTAACCTCCTGAGTAGCTGGGATTATAGGCACATGTTACTGCACCAGGATAACTGTTGCATTTCTAGTAGAGATAGGGTTTTGTCATGTTGGCCAGGCTGGCTTTGAACTCCTGACCTCAAGTGATTCACCCACAATGGCCTCCCAAAATGCTGGAATTACAGACCAGAGCCAACACACACAGCCTTACATGATGTTTTGATATACAATATGCAGAGTGAAATGATCACTGTAGTCAAGCCAAGTAACATATCTATTGTCTCACCTTGATATCTTTTTCTGTGTATACAGTAAAAACACCTAATATCTATTCTTTTAGCAAATTTCCAATACACAATACAATCATATTAAGTGTAGCCCTCAGATTGTATATTAGAGCTCTCAGTTTTATCTTGAATAAGAGCAGTTTGTACTCTTTGACCAACATCTCTCATTCCTTCTATCCCATCTTTGATAGTCTTTCTGTTTCTCTGCATTTAACTTTTGTTTAGGGTTGCCCATTTAAGAGAGATCATGCCTATTTTTCTTTTTATGTCTGGTGTATCTCATTTAGCATAATGCCTCCAAGTTAATTTATGTTGTTGCAAATGACAGGATTTCTTTCTTTAAGACTGAATAATATTCTATCATTTGTGTGTGTGTGTGTGTGTGTGTGTGTGTGTACAATTGCTTTATCCATTCATTAGTCAGTGGTCACTTAGGTATTGTCCATATCTTAGCTATTGTCAATAATGCTGCAATGGACATGTGGGTGCAAAAAATGGGGATAATAATGATATCAGTCACATGAGGGTGCTGTAGTGATTAGAGTTTTTAAAATGTTAAGCTCATATCTGGCCCTAACACACAGCATGTGCTAAGTAAGTTCTAGTTACTGCTGGTGCTGATGTCTTCCTTCTTTTTTATATTACAAGAGTTACGTATTTGGTATTTACACAACTGTTTCCCATTTGTATGCTTTGCCCTTTGGAGACAACCCTATGTGGCATTCAAAGTATTTGTGAAACTTACTGTGATTAAAAAAAATCTTATTGTTAAAGTTATAGTTTACGGACTATGGTGTTCTAAGTGAGAATAACCTTCCCTGGGAGGAATCAGAATGATTGGAACAGAATGCAGAGGACATAGTAATTGGCAGTTCCCAGAGTTGCTGACTGTATCTAAGCCACATGGCCCAGCTCCAGGCACCACGCAGCTCAAGATGTTCAGTGTTTTAGCCATGCAGGAGAAGCGGATGGCAGAAAGATAGAGCCCAGTGCTTAATTGTTTTAACATCCTCATTCAAATGCAAGCTGAGTTTCAAAGATAGACATCCTTTTATATCAACAAAGGGCAGATTTTACTGACAAAAATAAATGCTGAAACTACAACCACAGAGAACCATTACATTGCAAATGCTTCATTGAAGTTTGATTCTGTTTTCTCAGCTGTGGAGGCATTTATGAAAATGTGAGAGCCATAAAATGATGCTCTGGCATAATATTATCTGTAATCTTCTTCAGGAAGAAGATGCCTGTGAGTCCAATTGGATTTTACTTTAAGATACTCACAGAAGACAAATTAATCAGAGTGTATTTTGAGGCAAGTTTTAGCAAGTATGTTCTTATTTAATGCTGAAATACAGAAATAATATAATCACATAGATATTTTAATTTTACTATACATCACTCCTTGTATAAAACCTATCAGGCCTAGAATTTCCAACTTTCCCAGGTAGATTTTTTTTAATTTTAATAACAAATTTAACTACCATATGAAAGCCACAGTATTAAATAAGCTTAGAATTTTAAGATAGTACTAGACATTTACCTGTGTTCTGAGCAGGAACATATGTGTGTGTGCATGTGTGTATGTGCGTGCATTCAGACACATACATATGCATAACTTTTGCATTTTTATATTATGCCAGAATGATTTATTTTTTACAAAGGGATCTACTTAACAAACAGGAGAAAGGAAAGAAAAGAAAAAAAACAGCAACAATTGCTTAAGAATAAACTGAAAAAATTACTCAAGAATCAAAGCAATTACTCAGGTTTTAACATTATGTAACTTTAATAATGCTTTATTTTGAGTAAGCCAATGTATTCTATGCCATGGGGTGGGGGGGTGTATATTCTGAAATTTACATATATCTAGTGATACATAAATCGATCAGATGCAAATATCAAAATTCTATCTCAAAAACCAGTACTTCTGTTTTGCCCTTTGTGTTAAAGTGTCTTTCTTCTTGTTAAAGATGAATTAAGATCCTTAATATTTGTTTCAAACTTTACATAATAATGTAAAATAATTTAACCTGGGCCGTCAAGCCAGATTGAAATAATGGACTGAGTTCTGTTGACAGTGTTAACAACTATTAGTATCCTGGAATCAAACTGGTCAAGGAGACATCTTTTGGCCATACACAATTATAATTAACATCCATATTGATGATCACAATGTTTTATGAAGTATTGAGATACTTTTGCAATTATTAACCAAAAAGATTCTATGTTTTTAAAGATAAAATTTCTTTTATCCCATTGTCTTTAAAGATTGTGTTTCTGCAACATGGGAGTGAGACTTATAAGTTATATTCTTAATAAGGTAATCGGGCAATTATGACCGTCAACCAGCTTTTAAAAACCACAGTCCAAATATAGTAAAAACTAGGTTTTGAGTCACACAATTTCTGTGTTAGCATTGCAGGTTTATAGGGTATTATATTAGTCCATTCTCATGCTGCTCTGAAGAAATCCCTGAAACTGGGTAATTTATAAAGAAAAGAGTCAATTTATAAAAGAAAATTGACTCACAGTTCAGCATGGCTGGGGAGGCTTCAAGAAACTTGCATTCATGGCTGAAGGGGAAGGGGAAGCAGGAAGGAGGGGTGCTGAACAAACAGGGAAAAGCCTCTTATAAAGCCATCAGCTCTCACTGTCATGAGAACTGCATGAGGATAACCACCCCCACAATCCAATCGCCTCCTACCAGGCCCCTCCCACGACATTTGGGGATTATGGGAACTACAGTTCAAGATGAGATTTGGGTGGGGACACAAGCAAACCATGTCAGGTACCCTCTAGGAACACGAATTCTCCTGCCACTTAGTGTAACTTGGTGTTATTCAAACTCTTTGTGAATTTCTCCAGGTTTCAATTAGCAAAAACAATAGCAAATATAATTGGTTCTCATTATTTCATGAAATCTTTGTTTGTGAATTTGCCTCCTTGCTAAGATTTATTCGTGGCCCCTTAACCAAAACTCTCTGTGCTTTCACGGTGGTTCTGGAAAGTCCATAAAGCAATAAAAACTTGGAGTCACCTGATGCCAACATTCCCACCTGAGGACAAACAAGGCTGTGCTCTGCCTTTCCATTTCAGCTCTCACAGAAGGAACATGTGCTCATTTGGCAGTCTGTGTAGTGCCATGATTTTCACATCTGTATCCTTTTTTTTTTTTTTCACAGAATCTCACTCTGTTGCCCAGGCTGGAGTGCAGTGGTGCAGTCTCTGCTCACTGCAACCTCTGCCTCCTGGATTCAAGCAATTCTCCTTTCATAGCCTCCTGAATAGCTGAGATTGCGCGCATGTACCACCACGCCCAGCTAATTGTATTTTTAGTAGAGACTGGGTTTCCGCATGTTGGCCAGGCTGGTCTTGAACTCCCGAACTCAAGTGATTCACCCTCCTTGTCCTCCTAAAGTGTTGGGATTACGGGCATGAGCCCCGATGCCCAGCCCTTTTTGTATGTTTTTTGTTGATGATTCTGCGTTTATAATGGCCCCTAATCATAGTGCCGGACTGCTGGCTAGTGTTGCTAGGTATAAGAAGTAAGGGATCAATTTCAGTTAGGCTTGAGTTACAGTGCATTGGCTGACTTCACCAATGAGTTTATAATGTATCAATAATACACATCAAATGAGGTGTCTTTCAAGAAAATCACACAAAAAGCAAGGTTATGTACGGATTGTTTGACAAAAATGACTGGAGGCTCACAGGAGTCTAACCCTTCATTTCCCTTAGGAGCAACCATTCTGTGTTTGCTAATTCAGTGTTTATAGCGACTTTATAGAACATAACTACTATGAAATATGAAAATCTATTGCATATGATGAATAAATTTACCTAACATTTTAAATTCATCTAAGTATAAGTTAATGGCTTGTTTGTGATTCTTAAAGCGTGTTTGGGATTGTACAAACTACAGCCTGATGAGAAATCTATACAAAAACATAATCTGCATTTAAATAAATGTGTTTTTCTTAATAGTTATTGTATACATACTATGTTAAATCTATCTTATTTATATAAGAACAGTATTTCATTATTATAATTAGAGCAACAATAGTTATTGTAGTAACAATATTGGCTGACAATTTCTAGGTGTCCAAAATGGTGTATAGCAGAATACACACATTTTTCATCTAATCTTCACATTGTACAGGTAAGCACAGGAAGGCACAGAGGTTTTGTGACTTCCCCAGGCACACTGCTAGTAAAAAGTGGACCCATTAATACATATTATTATATTGTGTGTCTTATTTATTAGGTATATATTAACTAAATATATTAAGTATATTAAACATATATTGGAATAATTAATTCTTTGATACTTATTGCCTTAGTAGATTGTAATTCTCATAAAAGAACATCTCTTATTTTTTTCATCTTGGCTTTACTGGGTCTTGTGAACATGAGACCTCAATATAGAATGGATACAAAAATGGGTGTGTGTTGCATGTAAAGTAGGCTTTGGGCTCATTATGTCAGTGATACATCTTAGAATCACAAAGGTAAAGAAATCATAGGCATGTTATGTAATGAGAAGCACATTAGTCCCCTCTCTGGCAATAGTTAACATTGTTGCTGAATCAATCTGAGTTGCATATTTTAAGTATACAATGGGGAAACTGTTATGTGTCCTTTACCTTATTGTAAATTACTTCCACATCCAGGACACTTATGAATATTAAATGACACATTAGCTGTAAAAATAATGTCAAATACACAGGAGCTGCTGAACGTGAATCATTCATTGTCATCGTCATCATCGTCAACTAGATTCAGTCATTTTATCATTGCTTCTTTCGACATTTAGTGTTTGACAACTGTTTCCTTGAATTACGTTCAGATATGGTTCTTAATGTTCCTGCTTTTTATACTGGTCTTGACTGAATTTATATGAGTTGAATCATTTTAAAGACATATCATTACAATTAAAAAGAAGACTTCCAGGAATTTGTATTTGATATGTTTTTGCTGGGTTAATTTTGGCTTAATTTCTCATGTCATTTTTGATTACTTATCACTCAAAGCACTTCTGAATTTGGCACTAAATGTCTCTTTGATCAACCATCTCAAGTCACTGGGATTTTCTTAATGGGCTACCTCCCTACATCAGAATGAAATACACTAGCAAATAGAAGCAGTAAGTATCTTTTTGTTCTATAAATAGCAATCAAATCCCTTTTTTTAAAATTAAGAATTTCTTCACAAACTCATCTTGAGCTCATTAGATAACGTTCAAAATCCTGGCATTATCCCCCTACAAGCAGAGCTTAGCTTTTCAAATAGCTGGTAGGAAAATTTAACAGCTACAGTTTAGACTTGGGCAATTGATTTCCTTTTTATGATGCGATATATTTTAATACCCAATAAGCTCAATAAGAAGAGTCTTCTGTGAAGCATTTACTCAATAAATATTGATGTGAGTTGATTTACAACATTGTGCCCTGTCAGCAATTTAAGTTTTTAAGGTAACAAACTTAAAATGAAAACTGCTAAAGAATTTTACCTCTAAGAGTATGTTGAATCCTTAGCTGTCTTCTTTTAACTTTCATCTCTGTTTCATTTAGCGACTAACACCAAACATATTCTATTCCTCAGGTTGCTTTTTCTGTGTGACTAAATGGAAAGTCACCAGATCTAGGGCTTGAAAACATTTTCCATCCCAGACAAAGTTTCTTATCTTTCATTGTGTCATTGGTCAAATACAAATTCTGCAATGACCTGTTGCATACAATGAAAGCAAGATGAAAGTCAGTCCTGTGAAGTTTAGCACTCAGTACTCTGCTTCCTGTTGAAAAAAGCCATTTTATGTCATAATAACTATTGAGTCTAAGCCTGAGACAGGAGCTCCCGATTTCTCTTGAGCCAGTGTGACTTTAAGTTAGATGACTTTGAAATGACTGCGGGTATGGGAAAATCAAAGCATGTTAATATACATTCATTAGGTACCTGCTTTGCACAGGCATGTGACAACATTATTCAACATTTGGTAAATATTATTGAGCTGTCTTATGAGTAAATATTTGTTCCAGGCATCTGTGATAAGGCAATAAACAAAAGATACAAAGGCTCTTTGTAAATGCATGAAGTGGGTGAATAAATATGTTAAAGAGTTGACTTGAACCTATCCTTCTAATAAAGATTTTGGTGAAGTTTGTCTCTCCTGCTCATCTGGTCTGCTCTACTGGAAAAAGAAAAAGAAAAAGAAAACAAATCACTACAAATCACTAAGGGCCTTGTCCTGAATAAAGGCAGAGCTCACCCTCCTGGTTCCCTGGGTTGAGAGTTAGACCAGTGTCAACAGCTTGCTGCTAGAATTGCTCTTGTTATCTCACTGTAACTTATGTGTTCAGCCTGCCCAGAGCAAGGAGAAGGAACAGAGTATCTAAGAGAGCACAAACACAGATTGAATTTAAGGCTGAAAGACAGATAAAGAAATCTCACTTTATGTCTCAGTGGATATTATCAGTGAAGACTTTAGCTAAATTGAGGGAGAAAGGGACAGGCTGCGAAATTTTCATCTCCGTGAGACGAATTAGTTGACCATGCAATTGTCCTATGACAACAAGGGATTTTTGGAGAATCACTTGGAAGATGCATCTGTAACTTTTAAATGGGACATACTAACAAGGTTGTATGTCTTTAATTAACTACACTCACCTTTGTGGGTACGGACTCAGAGTAGGCAAAGGAATGAAGAAGCCAGGCTACTGCGTTATTGTGGGGTGGGTAACTGGAAATAGGAACATTTCTTAGCCACAACAAAATCATAGTTTATTCAAAGGGACATACCCATACACATATATTTTTGTTGTTTTCATTGTGATGAAATATAAGAAAATAAGAAAAAAATCTAAAATACTCTCATAAATAGATTTTTAAAGTAGATTTTTACATAGGAAAATTGGTTAATAAAAACCAATACAACATTTTTACTACTGGGCATGTTGGAATTATGAGGAAACTTCCATCTTCTGACTTTTATCATGGCTAAACCCAAGTGAGATGAAGCAAAAACATAAAGGATTCCTCATCCCCCCAAAAAATAAAAAATAAAAAAAACTTTGTCTTTGTTAGGACTGAGAAATGTTGAAAACAAAACACAATAGATATTTTCTGAATAAAATGCCAACGCAGGTGGCAACTAATAGAAAACAGACTGTTTGTGGTGACTGCTCCTCCTTACTGTAACTGAAGTGGTACCTTTAATGAAAAGGAAGCTGGTGATGAGAATAATTCTAGAACCTCAGAAAAAATAATTACTTTGAAATTAAATGCAGGAATTCACTGCCATTAATGACAATGAACAATTTAATCATTCTTATAGTTACATATCTTATAGATAAGTAGTTAAAATATCCCCTTGAAGAAATTGGTATAAGGGCAGCAGCATATTCTCACTTATGTTTTGAAACGTGATTTAAAGAATCCAAAAAAGTGTGCCACAAACCTCAGACATCCAAATGTAGGCACTTATAACTTCACAACGACTTCTACCTTAGGACTTCCGGTGGACTTATAAGAGGGTGTGGTCAATTTGAAATCTGATTAGAACCTTTGGCATCGACTGTCTTCTGGTATTTCTCTACCCCTTAGGTGTTTGGACTTTGGGAAGTCCCCTCTCTTTGAAGGCTTTATCCGTTTTGAGTGCAATTCTTGTCTAATTCTGGGCCCAGGTGAGAACACTGTCTCATTAGGGAGTAGATTGAGACTCGAACCTGCCAAGTCCATCTAGTGGTGGACCAAAATGTGGGAAAATTCAAGAAACATCCACTGTAAAAAGGCAACAACATGTGGCTGGAAGGCCAATCTTTTTAACCCCCAGGCCTCAGGCACCTTCATGAATAGGTCATTGTCTGCATGGTTAGGACTGAGAAGACCCAGCCTCTTATTTGGGAAGGGGAAGGTTGCTTTTAAAACCTGCAACCTGGCAAGAAAGTCCATTTAGCTAATGAGACAGCTTTCCCTTGAGGCAGCCACATCGAACATGCTGTAGCTTATTATAAAATTATTGAAGACACGACATGCAACCATGAGGATGTGTTACTGAGGACCAACGGCCTTAGCCTCACTGTCACAGAGCAAGATTGATGAAAACTTAGCCTTTGCACGCAGAGACTGTTAGTCCAGGCCTTTGGAATTCTTTAGTCACTTCAATTTCTTTGCTGAGTTTCTCCATTTCTTCATTTGTTTCAAGAGAATTCAAATTGTTCATTGGAGCATTTGAATGAAGGCTGCTCTAAATTTCCTGTCGGACAATTCTAATATGCGACTCATTTTGGTGTTCATTGTCTTCTTGGCAACAGTTGATTGAGTATACTGCTCAGGCTGTGCTTTTCCTGGTTCGTGGTGTGACATCTGCATTTTCATCATATTCTAGAAATTTTGGATGTTAGGAGACTTTGATCCCATTTAAATCTATTCTAGTAGGCAACTTAAACTTATTTTGCCCAACATTTTTTTTCCTAAAGTTTCTTTAAGTTTAGCTTATAGGTCTTGGCTTACTTTTCTAAGCTTTATATCCAATAACAATTTAGTTTTCAGAGTACTTGCAATACCATTCTGGTATACTTTCACTCTTCTGATGCCTCTGGGCCTCTGATTTCTATCTCTATAGGTGTCTTTGGGTGGGAGTAAAACAAATATTGACCCTGATTTGCTTTCTGATTTGAGGGGAAGTTCAGGGAGATATGCTGGCCCTGGGCCATTTCTGCTGCAAGGCAGAGGGCCCGGGGATATCAGGCTGGCTGGCACTGCCCAAGGGCCACCCACACCACTGAGGGTGGAACAGGTGAGGATGGGTAGGTAGCTGCCCAGGCTCTGCTGAAGTTGGTGCTGCTGGCAGATTGGGTCACCACCACTCAGGATGGGGAGGGCCCCTGCTCAGGCTGCTGTGGCTGGGGAGACCTGCCCTTCTGCAGGTATGCTGAGGCATGGATCTCACTGTCAGGCTTCTGGTGGTCTGTCCTTTTCCTGCCACTTTGTCCACAGAAAAGCCAGAGGTTTTTGTTTGTTTGTTTTGTTTGTTTTGTTTTTATTTAATTTGAGACGGTCTCATTCTGTCACCCAGACTGGAGTGCAGTGGCACGATCTCAGCTCACCGTAACCTCTGCCTCCTGGATTCAAGCGATTCTCCTGCCTCAGGCTCCAGAGTAGCTGGGATTATAGGCATGTGCCACTACTGCGGGGCTAATTTTTGTATTTTTAGTAGAGACGGGGGTTTCATCATGTTGGCCAGGCTGGTCTCGAACTCCTGACCTCAAACGATCCACCCGCCTTGGCCTCCCAAAGTGCTGGGATTGCAGGCGTGGGCCACTGTTTGTTTTGTTTGTTTTTCCTGTTCTCTTTTGGTCTGTACCTGTTGTCAGTTCCAATGTCCAAGACTCTCTGGTTCCCAGTCTGGGATATAAGGAAGTTAAAGGGGAAGCGTGCAGAACTCAGCTTAGTGTCACCAAGTCCAAGGATTCCCCAGCCAGCCTTCCTTTTTTTCTAACCTTTCAGAGTACTTTTATCTCCTTGAATTATTTCCAAGGACCAAGGTGGCCTCCGTGTTCCCCTCAGTTTGACTAAACTTCAGATGGGCTTCCTGCTTCTAGGCCTGAACTCCCTTCCACCAGCCCTTACAGAACGCAGTTACCCAACCACAGACGCCCTTTAGCTCCCTTTCCTTGGAGCATTTACTTTAGAAAACTGGCCATTGTCATCACCTGTTTCAGACGTAAATCTTTTAAAATGCTGGCTCCTAGGCAGTTCTGTAACCCAGGACTCTCTTTTCAAGCACCTGGGAGCTATCCCTTTGGCATATAATCAGAGAAGCTAGCATCCCCACCTCCCATTCTTTGGGAGAGAGAAAACTAACTTCCTTGCTCTAAGTTGTAAAACAACCTCCTGCAAGAAGATAAGAGAAAATGTACTTTTCCTTTGCCTAAGACTAATTAGCAAGCATGGATGGCCTCCGATACAATCTCTACCTCCAGCTCTTGTTTCGGGGGCTGAGTCCTGACTTCTCTCTCATTTGCAATAGCTTGGAATATTGCCTCTCTTAGTGGGTTACCTTGGCCCATACAATATTTGCCTCTGTATTCCTACTAGAGTTTCTTGCTGGGAAGCCCTACCCAGTTTTTTGATTCGTATTTGGGCTTTCAAAGCCTGCACTGGCTTATCTCTCTTCCCCCTGGCAAACTTGCTTTATAAGAAGCAAGGAAGGTTTTGGAGCTGATGGATATGTCTGTCTCCGGGATTGTTCTGATGGCTTCGTGGGTGTGTAACTGCCCAAGAGGTTCACCTTGCCTGCTGCCCAGACAGAACCAATTTATCACCACAGGGGAATTGCAGTGCAGAAAGAGTAATTCGTGCAAAGCCAGCTGTGTAAGAGACCAGAGTTTTGTTATTACTCAAATCAGTCTCCCCAGGCATTCGGGATGGCCGGTAGAGGCTTGGGAAATGGAGAGGGTTGATTGGTCAGGTTGGAGATGCAATCAAAGGGGGTGGAAGTCAGTTGTTCTAGCTGTCTTCTGTTCCCAGGTGGGATGGCAGAACTGCTTGAGCCAGATTACAGGTCCTGGTGGTGTGTGCTGGTCCACCAAGTGCAGGGTCTGCAAAATATCTCAAACATTGATTTTAGTGGTTTTTGCTTTCAGAGACGGAGTTTTGCTCTTGTCACCCAGGCTGGAGTGCAGTGGTATAAACTCACTACAACCTCTACCTCCTAGATTCAAGCAATTCTTCTGCCTCAGCCTCCTGAGTAGCTGGGATTACAGGCATGCGCCACCACACCCAGCTGATTTTCTGTATTATTAGCTGAGACAGGGTTTCACCATGTTGGCCAGACTGGTCTCAAACTCCTGATCTCAGGTGATCCACCCACCTCGGCCTCCCAAAGTGCTGGGATTATAGGCGTGAGCCACCATGCTCGGATTGATCTTAGGTTTTACAGTAGTGATGTTATCCCCAGGAGCAATTTGGGGAGGTTCAGATGCTTGGAGCCAGAGGCTACACAACCCCTAAACTGTAATTTTTAATCTTATAGTGAATTTGTTAGTCCCCAGGCAACAAGGGGGTCTTTTCGGGAAATAGCTGTTATCAATTTTGTTTCAGAATCAAACCATGAACTGAATTCCTTCCCCAAGTTAGTTGGCCTATGCCCAGGAATGAACAAGGACAGCTTAAAGTTTAAAAGCAAGATAGAGCTGGTTAGGTCTGATTTCTTTCACTGTCATAATTTCCTCAGTTATAATTTTGCAAAGGCGGTTTCAGGTGTGTGCATATACCCTTCATTCTTCCTCTCTTTCCTTTCTCCCTTTCTACCTCCCTCCCCCTTTCCTTCTCCTCTGCCTCTCTTCTCTTGTTCTTTGGTATTTCTTTTTTTTTCATTCCTATCTTTCTTTTTCAAAAACAATTTGGGAGTTTTCTCAAGGAAAACATAGATGATAATGTAAGAGGCCTGTTTTATTCCCTCTAGGTACATCTGCATTTGTAAAAGGGATCACCTGTCTCCTCTCCCAAATGACTTATGAAACTATTTCAAGCACAGGAAGATTTGGTAAGTCTGAGGTATGAGTGTCTTTTGCCTGTTTTTGTTTAGGTTAATAATAAAAAGTCAAAGGTTGTCACTGCTTATATGTTTAACAAACATTTCACTGGGTGAGAATCGATCATTACATATTAAGATCAACAATTTTTCAATGACATGTTGTTAAGGATAGTATTAAAATTGCCTTCAGAATACCTTAAATTGCCACAAGAGAACAATACGGTAGCTTGTCTTTATGTCTAAGGCAGGGCATTCTTTCCCCAAATCATTTGAACAGATCACTATTATTAAACTTGAACACAAACTAAGTTATTTGTGCTACATTTGTGAGGCAGGTTGTCAAGAAAGCATATTGTATTTTTGAACACGGTAATCATATCCTCAACAGGTTAAAAAAATAAAATCTCACATTTTGTGAGGATAAATGAAAAACACAGACTTGAATCTTCCATCTGTTAATGTAAATTCAAATGGGGTCCAGGCCTGCAGAAACCTCAAGCAGACAAAGCCAGTTAGGCCTCCTCGTGACACCAGCTTTGCTTGATATGCAAACATAAGTGAAATGAGCTATTTCTTGTAATTGCTTATTTTGAAAAACAGAACATAAGCTCAGCCAACCAAAAGCAGCCGACAAACTTACAATTATATAACTAGAGACTTTCTGGTGGAACAGAACAAGTAAGGCAACTTTGAAACCAATCACACATCTTCTTTGCGTGGCTTCTTCCTTCATTCTATAAAAACATGACCCTCAAGGCTCCTTCCATGAGGGCTCCAAACCGCTTCTGGCATGGAACTCCTAATTCAGGAATCGTTATTTGCTCAAATAAACTATTAAGAATTTCTCAGTGTAGTTTAGTTTGCCTTTTAATACATTTCATCATCAATAAGAAGTATATGCTTAAACTGCTTGTCAAAATCATCTTTCTTGCCATGATTGTATATAGTTAGGTTTTGGGTGCCAGTAAATAATACCCTGCTTTGTCTTCCAAAGTCATGATCTCTTGAGTGATAAAGGCAGAAGTACATACACGTTTTGGTATAAAAATATCTACTTTATTACCAATAGAGCTGATCAGAAAATATGACCTTGGATTTGCTGCTGAATTGACTGAACTGATAAGTCTTCCCCTTTGATAGATATGGATGGATGCACCAACCCCAGGCAATGCTGAAAAACCATACATCATAGGGCACTCCCAAAAGGATGGACCTCGCCCTGGGAAGCTTGCTGTGTAGTGCAGAAAGTGCAGAATGGGAAAAAGTGATCTTTTCCTTTATCCCAAACACAGTGATGGAACCTGAGATGCAAGCACACAGAGAGTCTGGGAAGGTTCCTCCACATGACTGGCCAGGAATATTCTTTCTTGTTCTTTTCTTTCCTTCTTCTTTTTTTTCTTTCGGTAGAGACAGGGTCTCACTGTGTGGCCCAGGCTGGTCTTGAACACCTGGTCTCGGGCAATTCTCTCCCTCGGCCAAGTATCTTTCTCAATGAGGGTTCTGAGCTTTCTATTCCCTTCTCTTCAATACTGTTCTGTGGCGTGTGACCCAGGTGGTAGGATTGAGCCCATGTTACTTCAAGGTCACAATCTGGGCCCAACCTTGCTGCCTGGCATTCTCCCTCTCTGAGGGGTCCCACTGGGCCCTGTGTCAGTGAGTCTGCTTCTTAACTTCCCTCTACATGGCTTTCTCCCTTCCATCTTCTTCTACTGAAAAAATCCTGATCATAATTTTTAAAAGTATCTATTTCATAGTGTTGTTATGGAAATGGCATACATTGTACTGAATAATCATGGGTTAAATGAGGTTTTCGGTGATTATTACTGGTATTTTTTAGGGTGCTGTTCAGGTGTGATGCTATCCAAAAAACAGTCCCTTTCTCAGCAAGTGGAGTGGATTCTCTTCCTCGGTCATCCTCTCCCAGCAGCTTGCCTCTGCGTCTACCACGGAAAGGCCTTCGTTGACTGCCTTTCCCTGGTCCCTATCATTTCCTCTGTGACAAGGCCATACTTTGCCCCCAGCTGCACACTCACAACTGAGCCCAGAGTCAACAATTAATCACACATAATGTTTGGAGGATGAAATTTCTTCCCATCAGTCAAGCTCACAAAGCCTGTATCAGATTCCCCTTCTCTGCTGACCTTAACTCCCCACGTTCCTCTCTGTCTTCAGCCTCCACGCAAATTTCAACTTAAATTGTATCTCCCAGAATTCCCATGTGTTGTGGTAGGGACCCAATGGGAAGTAATTGAATCAAGGGGCTTGTGCTATTCTTGCAATAGTGGTAAGTCTCATGAGAAGTGATGAGTTTATCAGGGGTTTCTGCTTTTGCTTCTTCCTCATTCTCTTTTGCTGCCGCCATGTAAGAAGTGCCTTTCACCCTCCACCATGATTGTGAGACCTCCCCAGCCATGTGGAACTGTAAGTCAAAACCTTCTTTTCTTCCCAGTCTCAGGTAGGTCTTTATAGTGTGAAAACAGACTAACACATACCCTTCTTCTTCTTTCTGTCCCTTCTTCTCCCCCATCCTAAGTCAGCTGTGGCTGCATCTGTAAGCATGGTGAAGGTCATGGCAGAACAAAGAGGCATTGATGTGGAAGATCCTCTATCCTCTCCTTCCAGCCACAGCTCTGAATGGAGACAGTTTGGAGGCATGTTGGTCACTGGCCACTGAGGCCTGGCCCTCCACTTTCACTGTTGATCTATTCTGTCAGAAACAACCAGTCTTTTTTAAAATCAAATGAGAGGAGGCTGAAAAGAGCTGAGCATTCCTGGTTCCATAAGCAAGAACTTTTTATATTAAAATAATAATTCTAGTTTTAAAAGACAGATAGAGCAGGAAGATTAAGACATTTTAATGTGGTGGTAGAAAGCCAATAAATCCTGCTAATGCTTTCCAATACAGCAGTGAAATGTTTCTAGCCATTTTAATGGCCGGCTTATAATTAAGAAAAAGATGGGACTTCAGATCTAAAGGTAGAACATATAACTGTTTGAAAGAGTTATGGCCTTTGCCTAGGTAGATTGGTATAACAGGACATCCCCTGAGAAATCATGACCAGGAGTGGTCTTGGTTAATCAGGGAAGAACCTGTCAATGTGTTGGGAATATCACTAACTGGCTTTAAGTAGGTAACTCCCTGCACCGTCCGGTAGCGGACCTTACAGTGAGTGCAAAGTGGTTCCTGGGGCTGCTCTGGAAAATGACAGCTCAATTTTATACCAACCTCCATTGCGCAGCCCCAGTCTTCCAAAATGAGGAACAGCAGGCCTTTCCATCAGAATTCCTCCACTGTCAGTAAGAATTCAATACAACCCTGTGCCCCAGGAATCTGACTCGGAATGCTGGTTGTTATACTTCTTTTTTACTTCAAAAGTGAAATATCTTCTATAGACCCAAGGGCTCAGGAGGACCATGAGCGAAGTGAGGAAAATCCAAAGGAGGCACAGGCTTTAGGACTTAGATAAGGGGCTCACTTATTTGTGTGTAATAGATAGGGATTTTGTGAATCGTAAACTTAGATTTGTCATATATATAACTTAATTTTTTTTAAAGAAAATGTACTTCACTTTAGAATCTGAATTTCTGTATGTTAAGTGGAAAACCTAATTTTGCTAAGCCATCCTAAATTACTTCTTGTGAAAAATTCAGTTTCTAGAGAAAAATAGGGTGATTCAGGATTCTCTGCCATCTTCCTTCTTGCCTGACTGCCCCAGGAGGTGAGCTGAGTGTTGGGGGCAGGGGTGAGTGAGGTGCCTCTGTGTCACCCCGTGTCTGAGGGAGTGGTGTGGAGAGCCACTGCACCACCCTCTCCATACGTGGCCCCCATTAGATGAGCTTCCTTTCCTCTGGTCCTTGTCATTGTTCACCGATATCTGCTGTCCCTGTCAAAGCCCCCAGCTGCAGGATTCCCCACTCCCATCCCCGCTCCTTTTCCAGCCCAGGTAGTTTTGGTTCTGCTGCTGTTCTCTCAGAGCCTCCCTTCTGTCCTACTCGGGGGACAGGACCTGCCACCTGCGTTTTCCATGCCTGGGAAGCTGGAAAGCTGTGGACTCCACCAGTTCCTTGTCAGGCTCACCCTCTCAGTTTTAGTTAAAGGTTTAGTGCCAAGGCCAAGTCAGCACCTGTGCAGACACGGCCTGCCTAAATGGCTCACATTGTCAGCACAGTATGAAGAGCCAGCAAAGCGAGAGCCTTTCCACAATCAGTGTGGGAACTACGGGAGGAGGGAGGCAATGGTCCGCACCCAGTGGGGGCAGATGTTAGGAACAGGAGAAGGAAAGTGAACAGCATGCATGGAACACCAACAGCGTACTTTCTTCAGATAGACACTGTGGAACTCTTCATTCAAGCTTGTGAGAAATGTGTTTGCCACATTTCAGAGGAGGAAAGGGTGATTCGACTGTGTTCAGAGAGAAAAAGTTCCTTTCCCTGGGCGTCCTGGGGGAAAGTTGAGATGCATGTCTATTTCTCTAACCTCCATTGTGTATTATTTTATTTCAGCAGCTGGTATCAGCTTACTGCATCACTCTTTTCCCCATAAGCAACAGAATTATAGTTGGGAAGTACTGCCTTTAAGTATATTTTATTAGAATAAGGAAGACTGTTTTTGTTTGTTTGCTGAAAATAAAATGACAGAGGGCAGGAAGGGGAGGAGGAAAGGAGAGGGAGAAACAGGAAGAGAAAGAAGAAAAAAGAGGAGGAGGTGACACGAGGAGGAGGAGAGGAAGAAAAGAAGGGAGAAAGGAGAAGAGAGAAGAAAAGGTAGAGAAGGAGGAGAAACAGAGGAGAAAGAAAAAGAAGAGGAGAGGGGAAAGGGGGAAAGGGGAAGCATCATTCAAATTAGATGGAGAAGGATATAATTGATGGTGCATCACCCCAGGAAAGAGAAAGAGAGTGGTAGAAAAATACAGGTGAAGGATTTTACTTGCCTGGAATAAGTAACTTTTCTGCATAAACAGGAAGAGGCAATTATATTTGATTCAAATGAATTTGAAGTAAAGAGAGAGGCTGTTCCAGTTTTCTATGAAGAGGCAGTTGGAGTGTGCTGGTTGCTGAAGATAGGGTTAAATTTAGGAATAATCACTGTCAGGCTGGTGTGGGGGTGAACTGGGAGGAAACAAGGACAGTAATTGAATTTAACTAAGGGCCTTGAAGAAACGTGAGTATCACACTGTGTTTTTCTCTACATTCTGCTTGGCACTCATATTTTTTCACTTATAAAATTTATATGTTGGGTGTTTTGGTCTCTTAAGAGGGCGAAGTGAAACTTTTACAAGGCACACAGAACTCAAATATTGCAGCTGTCATAATCAGGTACAGTTTTCACCAGGAAGGATAAAAAAAATAAGAGAAGGAAAAGAAAATACTAGTGAGGAATCTGTATTTTCCTGAGTGCTTCACAGGGAGCATGGAAGAGTGTGTTTAC
Organism: Cebus imitator; assembly: GCF_001604975.1. Classification (NCBI taxonomy): domain Eukaryota; kingdom Metazoa; phylum Chordata; class Mammalia; order Primates; family Cebidae; genus Cebus; species Cebus imitator. Next base: position 5,137,358 of record NW_016107364.1, on the reverse strand, counting down.
TTTATAGGCTCTCTAAGAATACTTCCAGGACCTCTGGGAGGCTCTAATCTTCCCAACACAGCGACTTCTCCTCTTTCTGATCTTCCTCAGCCAACAGTTTTGTGTCCACAGCTCCTGCCATCCTGTTCTCAAATTGCCATTAAGAACATCCTTTTCCACCACAGCTCCAGGTCAGTCCCAGTATTCCTGGCCAAAAAGGGATCTTCCCAACATGAAAACCTCCATCCTATGAGAGCACTGAAGGGGCCACACATGACACCATCAACAAAAATTGTCTGTGACATAAAAATTCATATGTTTTAACACTGGTGTTTTCTGCAAATATTACAGAATAGGAATCTGTATCTTGTCATGCTTACATTTAGTCTATTATGTAACAAGAGAATTGACCAAAAACTCTTTAAAGAGGAAAAGTATCCAAAGTAAAAATGAATAAATCCTGAAACCTATCTTTGAAAATACAAGTTCCCTTTGGATATATACTCAGTAATAGGACTGCTGGATTATATGGTCATTTCATTTTTAAATTTTTGAGAAACATCCATATTGTTATTATTAATGGCTGTACTAGTTTCTATTTCTATTAAAAGTATATATAAGAGTTCACTTTTCTCAGCATACCTCCCAGCATTTATTATTTTTCTTAATTGCAGTAACTCTAACTAGACTGGGTAATTTGTAAAGAAAATGGTATAACGACATACCTGAGACTGGGTAATTGATTAAAAAAAAACTAAGTCATGAGTTCCACATGACTGGGGAGGCCTAACAACCATGGCAGAATGTGAAAGGCACATCTTAAATGGTGGCAGACGAGAGAATTGAGATCCAGGTGAAAGTGGTTTCCTTTAAAAACATCAGATCTCATGAGACTTGTTCACTACCATGAGAACAGCATGGGGGAAACTGTCCCCATTAATTAAATATCTCCCACTGTGCCCCTCCCGCAATATATGAGAATTATGGGAGCTACAATTCAAGGTGAGATTTGTGTGGGGACACACCCAAACCATATAAGATGGAAGATGGATACTTTGCAAATATTATATTCCATCTGTAGCTTGTCTCTTCACTTTGTTGATTTTTTTTTTTTTTTTGCTGTATCAATTAAAAAAAGAAAATTTAAAAAGTCGTCTGGAAAATTAGGAAGGGTCAGCCAGTGAATGACGTAACAAATGGATGAATACGCCAAGTTGTGCTGTCTGAAGTTCGTCCTGTAGGTGATGCACATGCTGGGAGCCCCAAGCAGAGTCCACAGGAGAAATGGTGAGATCCTCACAGAAGGATGGGGATGATTTTAAGGGGTAGAATATTTGGGTGTTATTTAGCAATCTTGGTAGTTGATTGGATGTTTGAGATGGAGAAAAAGGAGTTGGGGAATGGCTCTAATTTAGGTAGGCTTGGTGAGGAGCTGCGCTGGAATTAAGGAATGGACGGCAGGAACTTCAGGTGAAGATGAGATGAGTGAGTCAAAACATGGCAGGCAGCATCAAAAACTCAGTCCCTGAGATGAAGGCAAGACTGGAACAGGAGTATATTTGATTGGGAAAATCATGAATTTACTTTGGAAAATATTGACTTCCAAGTGAAAGGAATTGATACCACGGCACAGAGAGGGTTGGCTTTATAATTTCAAGCAGATGACAAATGAGGTAGGCCTAAGAAGATAAAAAAGAAAATAAAAAGAAAAATTTGAGCAGCATTTAAGTTAATTTGTTCAGGTAGCACAGAAAGAAATGGAGCAAAAAGGGGATTGCAGCACCTCTACCCTTAATATTATGGGTTGGCATTATATATGACACATTACTCAAAGAGGTTTTTACTAATTTCAATGTGTTCTACAATGCAACAGGTCAAGAATTACTAGAGAGTATGTTGAAGCAGAGTAAGGGCAAGGAAAACTGTATGTAAAGAGCTCATTTTTCCCCCAGGTAAAGTAGGAATCAAGGTGCTTTGAAAGTGAACCAACAAAAATGCAATGAAGAGGCAGAAGAAGGAGGAAAGAATATAGAAAAGCTGTTGTGGAGAACTAGAGAGGGTCGACTCAAGATTAATTAAAGATATCAGCAAGTATCATTGAGGACTCGCTGACTGATCCCAAAAGCAATATGTTTTTTAAAAGGTTTTGTGCAGCGACACTATGATTGGATAAGTATGTACCTTCTCTATGTGACCTCTTTTAGATATACGAGACTCATTTGTACCTGTAAGTTGATTTGTTTACTAAAATTATATATATATATATATATATATATATATATAAATTGACTTGTATTACAGTGATAAACTCAAATAAAGACTTTCTATTAGAATATGCTTTAGAATACCTGGAAGTGTTTACATTAAAAATCCTTAAACATTGGATAAAGCAAACAATTTCTTTGAAGTAAACATTTCTTCAAGCCTACAAATGTCACTTATCAAAGCCAGCAGTATTAGAGATTTAAGCTGAAAGTAAGTAGCACACTGAAGCAAGGAAGATTTTTAAAGCCATAAAACCATAATCCTCTATTAAAATATGGGATTGCATTGCTTTGTCAAATTTGAGAGGTGTAGTTTTACTGGGAAGTCAATAAAAGCCTCAGAAGGAAGGTGACAGAGGAGAGCAAGGTAGAGTGTTCTTCATAAGTAGAGAGAAGAGGAATGCTTTGCTTGATACTGAGCACTATTATTTAGGAGGCTTGTGAAATAAAAATAAACTAAGTGGATTCCACTTTTATCAGTTACAAGTGATCTTACTATCTTTTGAAGTGTAAAATTATCTCACAATGAATGGAGTAGATGTGTTGCTAACACTTTTCAACTATTTCTTGAACACCTGATATTATCCAGCTTACAGTTGATAATAAAATGCATTTATGTGGAGAATAAAGTATGCTAGAATTAGGGAGGAAATGTATTGAGCAATAAGAAATAAATATAGAGAAGATTGTATCAGAATAGCTGTAGACCTAGTAAATAGTGAGGTAAACACTGGAAAGATTGTATATTTTCAATTTTTAAATGAAATATTATATATATATATATATATACATATACATGCACACATATATTTTATATTATATATATAGTGTCTGAAAGGTAACTTTAACAGAAATAAACACTTAATAAACAACTTGTCATACAATCCTAAAAACAGTAAAATAAGTCTGTTTACTGACATACATATTAGAATGGCCAAAATACAGAATATGATGAAACCAAATGCTGACAAGGATATGTAGCAATAAGAGTGCACATTCAATGCCAATGGAAATGCAAACTTTGTGCTTCCCATTTCTGAGAACTATGTTTTGCTATCACAAATTTTGCTAGTGGATCACTAGGGGTGATGGTGAGTGGTGCCACTATCACCCCTTAATTCCTGGACATATGAATTTTGGCTGTGGGACAATGATTCAGAGCACACATGGCCTTCTGGATAACTTTGCTCCAGTTCTTCAAAGTATTGCTGCCTAGGGGGTTGTCGCCTAGTTGGTGTTGTAATTGTAGTTTCAAAAGGCCATTCCACTGTTCTATCAACCCAGCTGCTTCAGGATGATGAGCAACATGGTAAGACTAGTGAATTCCTTGAGCATGAGCCCACTGATGCACTTCTTTATCTGTAAAGTGAGTGCCATGGTCAGAGGCCATGCTGTGTGGAATACCATGTTGATGGATAAGGCACTGTATAAGTCCGTGGATGGTAGTCTTGCAGAAGTATTACGTGCAGGATAGGAAAACCCATATCCAGAGTAAGTGTCTATTCCAGTGGGGACAAACCTCTTCCCTTTCCATGATTGAAGAGGTCCGATATAATCAACCTGCCACCATGTAGCTGGCTGATCACCCCAAGGAATGGTACCATATGGAGGGCTCGTGTTGGTCTCTACTGCTGGCAAATTGGGCAGTGAGCAGTGGCCGTAGCTAGGTCAGCCTTGATGAGTGGAAGTCCATGTTGCTGAGCCCATGTATTACCTCCATCCCTGGCACCATGGACACTTTGTTCATGGGCCTGTTGGATGATGACAGGTGTGGCTGGGAAAGAGGCTAAGTGGTGTCCACAGAAGAGGTTATCCTATCCATTTGATTATTAAACTCCTCCTCTGCTAAGATCATCCATTGGTGAGCACTCACATGGGGTACAAATATCTTCACAGTTTTTGACGACTCAGATCCATCCACATACCTCTTCCTCATTGTTTCTTTGTCACCAATTTTTCAATCATGCTTATTCTAAGTCCCTGACCATCCAGCCAAACCATTGGCTTCAGCCCATGAATCAGTATATAATCTCACACCTTGCCATTTCTCCTACTATACAAAACGCACAACCAGGTGCACTGCTCGAAGTTCTACCCATTGGGAAGATTTTCCTTCACCGCTTTCCTTCAGGGAGGATGTCCTTAAAAAAGGCGGGAGTGCTGCAGCTGTTCACTTTCAGGTGGTGCCTGCATATTGTGCAGAACCATCTGTAAACCAGGCCCTAGTCTTGTCTTCTTTTTTTTTCTGAGATGGAGTTTCACTCTTGTTACCCAGGCTGGAGTGCAATAGCGCGATCTCGGCTCACCGCAACCTCTACATCCTGGGTTCAAGCAATTCTCCTGCCTCAGTCTCCCGAGTAGCTGGGACTACAGGTGCACGACACCATGCCCAGCTAATTTTTGTATTTTTAGTAGAGACAGGGTTTCACCTTGTTGACCAGGATGGTCTCCATCTCTTGACCTCGTGATCCACCCACCTCAGCCTGCCAAGATGCTGGGATGTCTTCTTTTGTCAACTGATTGCAGGGCACTCCTCATGAGGCCATAAGTGCAGGCTGGGGGAGAGAAGGCAGGGTGGCTGGAGTAGATAATATGGGCATTTAGAGTCTTTATTCTTATTTGGTTAAAATTTCCAGAAGGACAAGGGCCAGTATTCACAGTTGCATAGCTAGTGCTTGGGGCATAATAAACACCCAATAAATATCTGTTTACTAGGAAAGATTATATCTGTCAACCTTCTGGAATGAGAATCATATATATATATATATATATATATATATATATATGTGTGTGTGTGTGTGTGTGTGTGTGTATAAATATGTATATACACATACGTATACATGCACAGACATATGTATATATGTGTATGTACTATATGTACATAAGTACATAAACACAGTTATACATTTGGTATAATACTTAAAAACACTAATTAAAAATAATAGAAAATCTAAAGTAACATTGAAATTTCCAAAAAAATCTCAAGTATACTAATAAAGTAAGATTGTGAGTACCTGAAAACACACTTGACTGATATATGTATAAACAATAAACAATTTCCCGGCCGGGCACGGTGGCTCAAGCCTGTAATCCCAGCACTTTGGGAGGCTGAGGCGGGTGGATCACGAGGTCAAGAGATCGAGACCATCCTGGTCAACATGGTGAAACCCCG
>NW_016107364.1:5123573-5131523 GCF_001604975.1 Cebus imitator | reverse complement strand
GTGAGCCGAGATCGCGCCATTGCACTCCAGCCTGGGTAACAAGAGCGAAACTCCGTCTCAAAAAAAAAAATAAATAAATAAAAATAAAAATAAAAAAATAAAAATAAAAAAATAAAAATTTAGCATCCTCTGAACTTCTAGTGAGTAAGATATGGGTGGTGGCTTGAACATATTAAAATTAGCTGTTCTGGTTTCCCTTATAAATGCACATGGGAGACCCGCCTTTACCGTGACTAACAACCTGGATGGTGTGCAAGTCATTTGATAAAAGTGCCATTTAGTGAACTGTGTTTGCAATTTCCTAAATGGCAGCCATGAGGCCTGAGCATAATTACAACTCCTCCCTAAATGATGGGAAAATTTCCACTAATTAGGCCTAGATGCTTTTATGTATTAATGACATTACTAAGAAAAAGTACTTTAATTAAAGGTTAAGAGCATTTGAAGATAAAAAGGCCATCACTGAATCCAGCTGTTTGTTACTGTTTATAATAGGCTTTCTTTACATTAAATGGCAGAAGAGTAATGTGTCCATATCAGAGAATTGCATTAACATTGCACTGAAGTAAACAGAGGAAGAGCTGCTGCTTCCTGTTCCACATGCTGCAAATAGGTTACTGCAAAATCATTAAGCTGTGTAGCACTTCTGGCACATTTGATGCACCCTGTATACTCTAAATCAGACGTGTTGGCAGAGTCTCCTGAGCTAAGTTGACTTCACAGAGTTAGTAGCATTAACATTAAAGATCATCTTTACCTGGCCTTGAAAATATTTACTGTTTCATTTATTAAATGTATAAACTGACCATGTGAATTGCCATGCAGTTTAGAATCTAGAACTTCAAGTACATGGTCATTTTCTCCTCTTGGACATTTCCTGAATACTGGAATGGTATAGGACGCAGGGTGTGAGACCTGGACTAGAAAGGCTGAATATCGTACCTGATGAGGAAGGAACCCGTAGCAAGTATGCCAGCTTTTTCCTTTCTTGAATAGGTAAACGAAAGAAGAATCAAATGGCTGCATACATTATTATTCCATTTAAGTGGCATTCCACCCATCCAATGGACATTTTTGTAATAAATGGAGAAGGACAGAAAAGAGCAGTGCCAGCTACAAGGTTGCATGAATGAGATAAATATAAAGAGACACAGGGAATTATTTGGAGTTATGAATCATCTATAATTTGATGTGGAAATGGTTATATCACTCTATGAAATGTCAAAATTCATTTTGCCGTGGTTTCATCACTCCTATATTACAACGAAAGTAAAGCTGAACAAACTGAAAATTAGTGAGTTTTCTTGCAACCTTCAGAGAACTGAGGTTGCAGGGCAAACTGCCACCCCAAATTTTGGACAGACAGATAAACACAGAGAGTCACAGCTAAGATCAGTTTACCTGAAGCAGAAGCCACTGTTATTATAAACTGGTAGAAATACGAAAATGGTAGCCTTCACAAATCGTTGGAGGCTGAGTGTATATCAATGTGAGTGTGAGAAATTCCTCAGGGTGGTAATCTTGGGGGGGTTACCCCCTTTCATGGGTCTTATCTCAAAAACCCCAGTAGGCTTTCATGAAGAGCCACGAGAAAAAGGAAACCCTCGTGTATCTGGTGAGAGAAGAGGAACAGCAACAATTTTGAAGTACACATGGAAGATTAGTCATGACAAAGGCCTACCCTGCAAGGGAAAATACCTCACCAGGGCCTCATCAGACCTGGTAGAAGAGCAATTACCCAACTCAATCCCCACCTAGTCTTCCTGTGTAGGGAAAGAGGGGAAACTCGTGATGGTGATAGTCCAAGAACACAGGCCACTATAAGCCTGATACTTAACCATAAGATTATAGAATGGTCCTCTTCTCTTTTCTTTCTTGTAATATTACTGTTGTTTCTTATAATATTACTGTCATTCATTTCATTTTTCTGTATAATTACCTACTACATTGTCACTATTATTTGAAGAAATAATTATCTATTAGATCCATTAAGAAAAAAGAAAAAGTAAAATATGTTATTTTTACCTTCATTTATCTCTTCTCCACTGCAATTGTATCATGTAGACATGAGTTTCTGACCTATGCCATAACCCTGAAGAACTCTGAATACTTCTTGCAGGTTATTTCCACTGGTGATTAATTTGTTCAATTTATATTTGTCTGAGAATGTTGCTCGTTCTCCTTCACTTCTGAAGGATAATTTCAGTGGGTATAGAATTCTAGGTTATTGGGATTCTCTTTCTTTAAATACTTTGAATATTTTAGTCCACTCTCTTCTGGCATTCGTGGTTACTAATGTGATGTTCAATGAAATTGCTATTTTTGTACCTAAGTAATGTGGTGTTGTCATTTTCTGCCTGCTTTTAAGATTTTATTTTGCCTTTGGTTTTCTCCAATTTAAATATGATATAATGAGGCATATTTTGGGGGTTATTTATACTGGTTGGTTTTCTTCCTCGATCTGTGATTATTTTGGTGTCTGCCATTAATTTTGGAATATTCTCAGGCATTAATGCTTGAAATATTGCTTCTGCTACATTATTTCTTCTTGTGTATTTCAATTATGTATATTTCATATCAAGTTCTCAAATAATCTGTTGTTACTGCTGTTGTTCCTTCTGTTTTCTTTTGCTTTTCAATTTGAACAGTTTCTGTTGATCTTTCTACTCAGTGATTCTTTCCTTGGCCATAGCCAGTCACTAATGAGCATGTTTAAGCCACTCTTCATTTCTCTTGCAGTGTTTTTACCATTTCCTTCTCATTCTTTTTCAGAATTTCCATTTCTCTTCTTACATTATCCATCTGTTCTTGCAGGTTGCCTCCTGTTTTCATTAGAACCTTAAAGTATTAATCATAGTTATTTTAAATTCCTTGTCTGGCAATTTTAAAATCTGTGCCATATGTGAGTCTTATTCTGATGCTTTCTTTGTCTTTTCAGATTGTGTGTATTTGTAGATTTTTTTAAAAAATTCATTCCCTTGTACATGCTGTGTACTTTTTTGATAAAGGCTAGACATACAGTATAGGGCAATAGGAAGTGAGATAAACAATCTTTAGTGTAAGGTTTTATCATTATCTGCTAGGAGCAGCTCTGCGTTTTATGTTTACTGTTGCTAAACTGTCAGAACTGTCACTACTTCTGACTTTGTTTTTCTCCTATTTTCTCTTTAGTTTTCCTACTATCTCCCTGTGACATAAAGTCTACACCTCACAGCTTTCTGGCTAAAATCCGCGGCTATTTTGCTGAAGTTCTGTTGTTCTGGGACCAGGGGCTCCATTGAGAAATTGCTCATTTTATGAGTGAGCCAGAAACATAAATAATGAATCTGTAACTCTTATAGTGCCAGAAAGTCAGACAGCTCTCAAAAAACAAAACAGAACAAAACACATTGATGGAAGTATGTCGAAAGAGTGTAGGAGTTCACTGAAAGAGATACCAATGGTCAAAGCTGAAAAAATTGGATTGGATTATAGTGGATTGTTGGATTATAATCCAAAGTACAAAATAAATGTTGCTGATTTCATGCGGATATTTTTTAAACGTCTGAATGAATTAATCGGCAGTGGAAAAGAGATAAATCTCCCAAGCAAAAAAGTTCCACATCATTTACATGGACACTGTTTTCTAAGGGACGAGGAGCATAACTCCCTTTAATAAACTTAGAAAATATACAAAAAAATGCCAATAAGAAACTGTCATATTCAGAGTTAGTAACTTAAAAACTGACATACATACTACCATCTTTTGTCTATCTACCTACCTGTCGAACCAATATCTATTTATATGTGTGTCTATACCTATATCTACCTATCATCTATCTATCTAAAATATCATTCAAATTTTCTCAATACTCTCAGTATCTAACTTGACAGCTGTTTTGCGTTTATTTCATCTGTTATTTCTGATCTCGTGGAGATAGCATATACATTTTATTTGTTTTTCTGATTGATTTTTTCTAATTCATTATTAACTGTCTTTATTATGGAAATTCATCCTCTTTTCTCATTCTTATCACAAATGTGTTTGTTTTAATTGTTCATCTTATATTTATCTTCCTATTTACCAAGTCCTGTTTGTTTCCATTTTTATCTTTTTTTCAGGCTTCAGATGGATTGATGACATGATTTCATTGTTTTGTTTGTTTTTTTTGTTAAAACAATTTGGTTTGGAAGTTACACATTCTACTTATATTCCCTTGTTTTTGATTACTCTTAGATATTTAATGTATATTTTGAATGTGAATTTTTATTGCAATTGCTAAAACAAATCATAACCTCTAGACTGCTTCTAAATAAGACAAAAATCGTAGCAATACAGGATAATAAAATAATATGCACAAAAATGTTCTGCTTTCTCACTCGGAATTTTAAAAAAGTTTTCTTTTTAATAATTGTGGATGTTTCCACTTCTTCCCAGTATATTTTTGTCTAGAAATTTTGTTTAGCTTATTTTAAAATATGTATAGTTGCAGAAAGATAAACAGGTAGAGGAAAAGATAATAGGTAAATAGGTAGGTAGGTAGATAAATAGATACATAGATACATAGACAGATAAGTTCAAGCTTCTGGTGTTGAAATCTACCTCAGTCTCATTTATTGGCAATGTCCTTGCTTTTTCCTTCCTAGTTGATTTTTTTTTTTTTAACATTCTATCTCCTTAATATGCTTCAGTTTATTTCATTGCATCTACTGTTATTTCTATTACTTTGATTTGTCTTGTGTCCTTGCTGGCTTTTCCAAAATGAAGCCCTGCAATTTTCTGTTCTGAGATAATTCTGAGTCATTATGTTTTCAAATACTGTGTCTCCTGTCGTCTCTCTACTAGATATATGTTAGTACCAATGGATTTAACCTCCATACATCCAAGTTGTTTTTCAAAAATTTTAATCTATTCAAAAAATTTTAGCTACATTCTCAATTGAATCTTCCCATTTAGTAATTCTTGTTTCTTTTGTGTTTAGTTTTATATTCAACACATGTAATGCTGTTTTCTTAATTTTTTTATAAAAGTATTTTAAAAAGATATCATTTTCCTTTTAAAATTTTATAGCCTCATTGTTTTGTATTTATGTTTCATGACCCAGTCTCTATTTCATGAGCATTATTCTCTCTGTTTATCATGGACAGTATTAAGTGCACTTAGTATAAAGGCTACCAAATTGCTCAATTTCCTCAAGCATACTTACTATAAAGGCTATCGAGCTGCTCAGTTCCCTCTTTTTCCTCACTTTCTTGTATTCCATTTGGTGAACATGCTGCTGTGTCTCTCACTGTGTTGGATTGGTCTTATGATTCTTGGTTTGAGGTCGTAGTGAGGGTGAGTCACAATCTCTCTCCTGGTGTGGAGCGTGAGGTTAACCTTTGTGGATGCTTTAGTAATGACCTCAGCACTGGGCTTCTAGCACAGCTCTGGTCCAAGTCTGTCATGGTCTGCTTGTTTAGGGACTTTTCTCATGTGTGACCAATGTGGTTTCAAGCTTCTTCCTAATGTGATGTCCTTCTCTGGGACCTGGTTACAACCCATGCCATCTCTAAGAATGTCCATGGTATCATTCTTGGACATGACCATGGGTTGTGTCTCAGCTGGGTTCTGGAACTCTCCATGGGGGCAAGGATGTATGAGAGATTCCTGGGCCCTGGTGTGGCCAGACAGCATGTCTAGAGTCTCAACTCTGTACATGTAGGACCCTAGGCCACAACTTCACATATGCTCCAAATCCTCGTCCCCAGTTCTATGTGTGCACACAACTTTCTCCTTATCCTCACTAGAAAATATTGGTTCTTACTATGGGTGTTGTTTTCTTACTTTCAGGGATATTTCTCTATTTCTAACTGATGAATATTTTAAATAATTGATTACATTTATTTGTTTATTACTTTTTAAGAAAGTAATTTATTACATTTACTGTATTGAAAGCAGAAACATTAAGTTTTAATGTGTGCTCAGCCAAATTGGGCATGGATTTTTACTGGTATTTTCTTGGTCTTTGTGTTGATACAAACATACTTAAAATGATTATCATTACAATCTTTTTCTGGAACTTCCGGGAAAAGTTGATATTTCTTTCTACTATAGCACACACACAATGGCCTAAAAATTAAATATTCGTATTATATAACTGCTTCTGTTCTGATTCATTAAAAATAAAATAAATAGATTTTCAAGATATTTTTCAGGTAAAGAATACACTGGTTATTCCAATAATTAACTCTGATTCAAAAGAAATTTCTACTCCTAATGGAAAAAATGAATAAAATTCAAATAAGATTAATCTTATCACTTCAGTTTGTGTTTTATATTTCCTATTTGTTTGTGGAGCAAATTCTGGGTTGAATTTTTGTTTAAATTATAGTTTCATCAACAAAATGCTGATGGGTGAGATTTCTTGGGCATATTCAATATTCATCTCAACTATCACTTCTTTTTGTATTTCTGTATATGCGGCTCTTTCCATTTAAGACTTCTATGAAAACATCACAGTTTACTGAAGACACTAAGAGAACATTGGTTGAGCTCAATAGATTTGCTTTTAGTGATTGTGGCTTGATGCTTACATGAAACATGGCTAAAATATATTCTTCCTCACCTTTCCACACGACATGTGCTGCATTCATTTTCTCTACTTCTTGATCCTTATTCGTAAGAGATATGTCAATGAGAACTAAGGTGAAATATATACTTTGACATTTTTCATGGCACATCATTGTGCCAGACAGTGTATTGATCAGTGTTTGCTTCAGTTCTGAAGTATGTTTTACTTTCTTTGAGTTTACAAAGTCACATACTTTTATTGTTTGAATTTGCACCTCTCTACATCTCATTCACACACAAGACCTTTGACTGCACTGAACATAGTAGGGTTAAAAATTAGAGGTGAAGGCCGAGAGTGATGGCTCACACCTGTAATCCCAGCATTTTGGGAGGCTGAGGCGGCAGATCACATGAGGCCAGGAGTTTGAGACTAACCTCGCCAACATGGCCAAACCCTACCTCTACTAAAAATACAAAACTTAGCCGGATGCTGTGGTGGGCTCCTGTAATCCCAGCTACTCTGAAGGCTGAGACAGGAGAATCTCTTGAACCTGGGAGGCAGAGCTTGCAGTGAGCTGAGATGCGCCACTGCACTCCAGCCTGGGCTACAGAGGAAGACTTCCTCTAAAAATAAAACGAAAGAAAAAGAATAAAACAAAGCTGACTTGGAGGTTAGCACAAATAAATAGAAGGCTACTTATTTTCTCCACTTGCCTTTTGCACACCATTTAGTTCATTCCTTTAGAAATTCTCAAAATATTTACTTCATTGATAACTTGTTAGTTTATTTTTTAAGAATAACAAATGTAACTCCAGCCATTCAACATGTATTTAGAATAAAAATATTTGTGTAGTTTAGATGATATAAATTAAAAGTCTTAGCAGCAATTCCTAAAACCTAGGCATCATAAATCATTACCCACTCTTGTTAATGGAATTTATAGTAAGACTTAGTCCAAGAAGTTGGAAAGTTAGATTGCCTTAGGGTGAAATTTTAAAATCAATGCATAATGAATCAGAGTAGAGGTATGGCAAATCCTTTAATATGAGAAAAAAATAGTTTCTATAAATATAAACGTGGGCTTGTAACTTAATTAAGTACATTAGCATATCTAAGTTAGAAAGTATCAATTCAAAGGCCATTCAATCATCCTTGACAGTTGTAAAAGAGAGGACCACTTTCAATTTTCCAAGGAGTGAGAATTGGAGTCAATGGACCTCCGGCGCTCCAGTCTCTTGGTAAAACAGTTTCTACTTTGCAATGTCTGTATCTGTTTCGACGTAATTAAATATTGTACTCAAATTCCTCTTGTTGATTCTGAGCTCACTTAGATTATCAGCTTCCCCTCTCTGTCTCTTTACGTAAAATCACAGGGAGTGATATTTCTTTCTTTTTCTTTTCTTTTCTCTCTCTCTCT
>NW_016107364.1:5115162-5123493 GCF_001604975.1 Cebus imitator | reverse complement strand
TCCTGGGTTCAGGCAATTCTCCTGCCTCAGCCTCCCGAGTAGCTGGGATTACAGGCACTCGCCACCATGCCCAGATAATTTTTGTATTTTTAGTAGAGACGGAGTTTCACCATGTTGATCAGGATGGTTTCGATCTCTTGACCTCGTGATCCACCCGCCTCGGCCTCCCAAAGTGCTGGGATTATAGGCGTGAGCCACCGCGCCGGGCCAGGGAGTGATATTGCTAAGCCAGTAGTAATTGTGCCACTTGGCATATAAATTAATCAGTGCTTCCTTTTATTCACACTTGAGCGTGGGTGAATTTACTCTTGGTTCATTGGATAAGTCACTTTTCTGAGCCTGAAATAAAGAGGGCTCAGTTTTCAAACTGAGCAAATTTACTCAGATATCATCCAGCACTGAATGGGGCATCCAGAGAAATAGGCTACAGCCTTTTTCCTAGCCTTCCCGTGCCCTCAGCAACGTTTTCTACACTGTCATCCAAAGCAAGGCATAACTCTCCGTAGGAAATTGCTAATAGGTCAGTGTGAGAAGTGCCCAGCGTGAGAATTTGGCAGAATGTCTATTTCTTCAAATAGAATTATCTTAAACTTAGATTATTTTTTCCCAAAACTTTTGGATCTAAACAGTTTTAACTTTAAAGATATAATTATTTATCCTATTTAATAAAGTAAAATATGCGACCTCGTGTTTCATCAAGTAATAGGGCAAGTTTTAAGATATATCAAGGCTTTGAGGAGAAATCTGATTTAAAATGGAGGGTGACTTCTATCAAAATAACATTAATATCATTTACTTCTCTAATGATGGAGAAGAATGAATTGATGTTTTCATTCATAAGTTGACACAGGCTAGTAAAACACCATGAACCATTTGGGATAGAAGATTGTTAGGAATAATAATAGGAGCATTACATAATGGTGAGGGTCAATTTTCTGAAAACAGATAACTATCCTAAATGATTTTATATCAAACAAGTTACTGTCAAAATACATGGGGCAAAAACTGATAGGACAGAAAGAAGTAGACAAATACACTTTTGTAGCTGAAGTGTTTAAGACTTCTCTGCTATTAATTGAAAGATCAAGAAGGTAGAAAATCAGTAGGGATGGGAATAACCTGAACAGCGCTATCAATTAACTTGATCTAATTTACATGTATGGGTACTTGAAAGGACAGCAGAATACACATTCTTCCCAAGTAACAAGGAACATCTACCAACATAAACTATATTCAGTGTCATAAATTGTGATTAACACAATTAAAAGAATAGAAACAACACAAACTATCTTATTAGGCCACAATAAAATTAAAGTAGAATTCAAAAGCAGGAAGATAATTAAACAAATCTTTAAATACTGAAAAATTTAACAACACACTTCTCATAGCACATGGATCAAAAAAATATCAAGAAGAAATGAAAATGTTGTACTATGTTAAAAGAAAAATATTTTCACTTTTCAATTATTTTTCAATGTATTTTAATTTTATAATTAAAAATTTCTTTGAAATATCAAATTTCAATGAAAGTTGAAGGATATAGTAAAGCAATACTTATAGAGAAATTTATGGTACTTAATGTATATATTAGAAAAGAAAAATGTCTAAAATCAATAACCTAAGTGTTTTCCTTTGGAAACCAGAGACAGAAGAACTAATTAAGAACTAATTAAGCCTAAAGCAAGCAGAAGAAATGTAGCAGCAAAAATTAGTGCAGAAATCAATGAAACAGAAAAAAGGAAAGCAATAAAAAATCAACATTTAAAAAATTAATAAAGTTGATAAACCTCTAGACAGACTAAGCAAAAAAAANAAAAAAAAAAAAAGAAAAAGAAGAAAAGGAAAGAGAAAGATAAAACACATGTATAAATTCCTGATATCAGACATAAAAGAAAGGTCATCACCACTGATCCTTTGAACAATAAAAGGACAATAAAGGACTGGTATTCTCACATATTTGTAATTTAGATGAAATGGTCAGTTCCTTGAAATACAAAAACTATCCAAACTCATATGAGGAAAAATAGACAACTGAATATCCCTGCCTATTCAAAACTTTGTGTTAATAACTAGTGACCTTTTGAAATAGAAAGTACCAGCTCCAGGTGGCTATACATGGTCATTCTGCCACTCATTTTTATAACAAGTTCATTGAGATATAATGTACAGAATGTGTAATTCACCCTTTTAAGGTGTACAATTCAACTATTGTTTCTTCTATTCATAGAGCTGTACAGTTCTCACCACAATCAATTTTGCGGTATTTTCATCACCCGCAAAGAAACTCTCTATCACTAGCAGTCCCTCTTCTTATCCCTCTAAATTTCCAGCTCTAGACAACCATTAATCTACTTTCTGTACCTATATATATGCCTGTTTTGGACATTTCTTTTAAATAATATCATTCAACATATATTCTGACTTGCTTCTTTTACACAGCATAATGTTTTCAGGATCATTCAATTGGCAAAATGTGTGAGTACTTCAATCTACTTACTGCCAAATAATATTTCATTGTATGAATGTACAACATTTGGGTTGTTTCCACTTTTTGATTAATATTAACAATGCTGATATAAGCCTTCATGCACTGTTTTTGGTGCAGGTATATATTTTGCCTTCTTTCTGGCATAGACTTAGTAGTGAAATTCCTGAATCAAATATTAACTCTGTGCTTAATTATTGAGGAACCACCAGTTTTCCAAAGTTCTTCCACCGTTTTACATTCCCACCAGGAATTTATGAGACTCCCAATTTTTTAATGCCCCTACAAACAATTATTATTGTCATTTTTCTTGCAATCATCCTATTATGTATGCAATAGTATCTTATTTTGGCTTTTATTTCCATTTATGAAGGCTAATGGTATTAAGCATTATTTACTGTTATTGTGATTTGTATGTCTCCTTTAGATAAATGCATGTTTAGATGCTTTGCTCATTTTTATTTGTATTATTTATATTTTTATTGTGCTGGTGAAGTTCTTTACACATCCTAAGTACAAGTCCCTTATAATGTATATAATCATATATATATATTCATATATATATATTCATATATATATTCATATATATATATTCATATATATATATTCATATATATATATTCATATATATATATGGTTTTGTGGGTTATCTTTTTACTTTCTCGATGGTATCCTGTGAGCAAAGGAATTTTTAATGTGATAAAGGTAAATTCATCTAATTTTTGTCTTACGTCGCTAGTACATTTGCTGCCCTCTCTGAGGGGGTTTGGCATAACTAAAGTCTAAGTTTGTATAATTGTAGCTCTTACATTAAAGTTTGCATTCATTTTGAGTTAAAATTGTGTTTAGTGTTTGGTGTGAGGAAGGTGCAAAACTTCATTCTTTCGCTTATAAATATTCTGATATCCCAGCACCAATTTTACCCTCCTGGATTGTTAAATGTGAATTGACTGTAAATGTGAGGATTTGTTTCTAGACTTTCATTTCCATTCATTGATCTATATATTTATCCCATATCATTATCTCAGTTGATTACCATGGTTTTGTACTAAGTTTTAAGATCAAGAACAATGTGCCCTCCAAATTTGTTCTTCTTTTTCAAAATTGTTTTGACTGTTATTGGTCAGCTTGAAATTCCATATGAATTTTAATAGTTGCTTGTTGATTTTGGCAAGTTAATCAGCTGCATTTTGATAGAGATTGAATTGTAACTGTGTGTCAATTTGGCAGATATTGTTATGCTAACAATATGAAGTTTCCAATTCATCAAAATGGAATGTCTTAATACTTATTTAGGTCTTCTTTGTTTTCTTTCGATAATATTTTGCAGTTTCACATTGTGTTTTAATTCTTCAGTTAAATTTATTTCTAATTATTTTATTCATTTGGATGCTATTATAAATTGACTTTAAAAAATTCATTTTTGGATGGTTCATTACAAGTGTACAGAAATACAATTGGCTTTTTGTATATTAACCTTGCACCCTGGAACCTTGCTGAATTTTTTTTATTAATTCTAGTAAACTTTGGATGTCTTAGGAATTTTTAATATACAAGATTATGTCATCTTCAGATAGAGTTGTTCTCTCTCTTTCCAACCTGGATGCCATTTATGGCATTTTATGTCTTAATTGCCTTGTGTAGAATTTCACTGTGATGTTGAATAGACATGGTGATGGTGGCCATCCTTGTCTAATATCTGGTAAAGTCAGAAGCATTTGTTTGGTTAGCACCAACTGTGATGTTTGCTGTAGGTTTACTGTACTTGTGCTTTGTCAGGTTGATAAGGTATCCTTCTATTTCTAATTTTTCAACTTGTTTATCAAGAAGTATTGTGGGACTTTTAAAAAATTCTTTTTATCCTTTAATTGTGATAATCATCTTTTTAGCCATTTTTCTAATAATAGGTGCATTATATTAATTAATTTTCAGATGTTAAGCAACGCTTCCATACTTTGGATAAATCCCAGTTGATCATGGTGTATGATCATTTTCATATGGCAATGAATCTGGTTTTCTAATATTTTGTTGAGGATTTTTGTGTCTTCATAAAATATTTTGATCAGTTGTTTACTTATGATGTCTTCTGTGTTTTGTGTCAGGGAAATAGATGCCTTATATAATGTGTTGGAAAGTCTTCCTTCCTCTTGTATATTTTTTTGGAGGAGTTTGAGAGGAGTTGATATTAATATCTTTAAAGGTTTGGCAGAATTCACCTGTTAAACCATCTGTGCTGTATGATCTCACTTCTACGTGGAATCTAAAAAAGTTAAACTCATAGAAGCAGAGAGTGAAACAGTGGGTCTTTTCTGTATGGGAACTTTTAAAATTGCTAATGCAAATTATTGTTTTAAATAAATTCATTCTTAATTTTAGTTATTAGTGTCTTCCCCCACCTTTTTTTTTTAAGTCTAAGTGTTTGCCAATTTTGTTCCAAAGACCATGCTTTTAGTTCCATTGATTTTCTCTATTTTGTGTCTTACTGTTCCTTCTTTTGTTTTGAGTTTAATTTGCTCTTTGTTTTCCATTGCCTTAAGGTAGAAGATTAAATAGTTGATTTTAGATCTTTCTTTTTTAAAAAACAATAGGTATTTATAGCTATACATTTCTCTTTAAATATTACTTTAGCTTAATTTGGTATGTTTTGGTGTTTTATGTTTTCATTTTAATTCATGTAAAACTTTTTTTCTAATTTCTCTTGTTATTTTTGCCTGATCTATCGGATATTTAGGAGTGTGACATTTACTGTCATCTTATTTGTCACTTTTAAACTAAGTTTTTGTCTCTGATTTTTAATTTTATTTCATTGTGGTAAAATAAAATATATGCTTGTTGTTTTTTAATTTATTGAGGTTTGTTTTAATTGTGAGGATCTAGTGAGGTTCCTGGGGGTAAAACCCACAAAAGTATGGGAGTCAGCTAAGAATGGTCCTCCAATATTTCCTCATCCCTCTGCCTGTCCACTCCAGCAGCAAAGTGTCATTATTACCATTTGCTTGCCTCTACCAGCATACAACTCTAGTAACTTCTGCTCCAGGACATCTGATTTCAGTTACAATCCTCTGTATTCACGTATGTCTCGATTTCAGGGTCTGTTTGTTCTGTGATCTCGAATCTTTGATGGGTCCAAGGAAGTCACTGATTTTCAGTTTACTCGGCTGTTTTTTTGTTTTGTTTTGTTTTATGTGAGGATGGGAGTCCGTCAATATCCTTAACATGTTGAAGCTCAGTCCAGAAGCCGTCCTCCAAACCCCTGACTTCCTAACGATGACAGCAAGCTGTCACATCCATGGTTGAAACTGATCAATTTTGCCATTTCTCAGATTTGTCTACCTTGTGCCACCCTCAGAGGTTTTCCTTTGCTCTAGGGAACTTAACTCAAAATGATGCGGCCCCATTGAACACCCCCTACTCCAGCAACTTTCTGCCCTCATCTCTCCATAACTCATTTTTTAAATTCTCTCCCAAATCTAGAGCTTATTTTTCAGAAACACTAGCAGTAGCCCTATCAGCATCTCAGTACTTTAATTCTCACACATTTATTCACATCTTTCTTATTATCCCAGCTGAGATATTAAATGACTGATAAAAGCCTAGCTGCTTCTGTACATTCATCTTCTAATTGCAGAAGGTCTGGAGTTCTCTGCATTGTCTGGTAGATTGAGTAGGAAAGCCTGCCTGTGGTCCATGCTTCTATTAATTAGCTGCTTAAGTTTTATTTTCTCCATTGGGCTATTTTCCCAGAAATTTCCATACTATGCTAGTTCTTAGAAGGGATTATAACCCTTGATCAGATCTTTCAATTGAAAGCTCCAGGCTAAATGAGGCAACTGAGGTAAATTTAATTAATCAGTTCATTCAAATTATATGCCCCAAATTATCTTACAGATGTATTGTTATGCATTTGGTAGAGCTTGAATTTTGACAGTAAAGCTCTAACTTTTTGACTTAAGAGCCAAATCATATAATAATCAAGTAAAATTATGTTTAAGTAATATCTGGGATATTAAATTTAGTTTAGAAAGCTTCAAGAAAAAAATCTGTCATTAGGCTTCAAAATACAAGAAATTCTTCAAAGTTTAGAAAAATTAAAAATAACAAAAACATAAAAAATAGAAAATGTCTGCATTCTAGTCCGGACAATAAAGCAACACTCCCGTTCTCTCTCCCTCTTCCTCTTCCTCTTTCTTTATCTCCTTCATTCTTTTTTTTTTATTACTCTTTATTTTCTTTCTTTGTCTATTTCTTTCTTTTATTTTCTTTTCCTTTTTTAAAAAGAAATAGAAAATGTCTATAATAGAAATATTGTTAAGTGGAAAGTTTTTCAGTGGCAGAATTAATCTTTGATTTAGCTGAGATAGATTCAATGGGTATGAGAAACCACTCAGCAAGCTGCACGTGTTCCTAACAGTAAAGGGTACTGGTATTATTGTTTTATAGTAGGAAATTATAGTGTCTCTCATTGTGGTCACTCATATAGGTTATGCAGTAGAGGACCTGAACTTCTCATAGAGTAGCTCGTGGTCCCCAAAACACCAATGTTCCAAGAAGGTTCAGATGAAAGTTGTAGTTCACTTTAACTTCAAGATTAGCCTGAGACTGGTACTGTGTCTCTTGTTCCACCTGCAATTCATTAACCTGAGTAGCTGACCAGCCCAGAATCTCTACAGGAAGAACTACACTGGGTGTGAATAGTGTGAATAGTGGAAACTCCAGTTTAATGCAGGGAGTCTCTGAAGTCTAGATGCCAAAGAGGGATGCATTAAGTAGCCTCAGCTTATTTGAATGCTGCCAGTAAACTTTCCTGTACACTTTAGTATAAATCTGTCTCTTGTCCCTGCAATTTAAATAATCCAATGATTATTTAAATATATTAATATGTGGAAGTCTGTGACTTTGAACTTGTAATGTAGAATTAATATCTGGCTAACTCTAATTAAGAAAAAAGGTTTTTGTTTTTTTCCTTGGAAGAGAATATCATGTTAGTTTGCTTCACTTTTTGTTTACTAAACAAAGAAAAAATCAAAATAGGTATTTATGTCTGTGACTATGAGATGTCAAAAAAGAAACAACAACATACTGGAAGCTAAAATGTATGTTCTTTCCCCAGGTTTGATACTTAACGGGTAATTTAGTACAGTTGACCAGTGAACTACGTAAGAGTCAGGGCATTGACGCTCTGTGCTGTTGAAAATGTATGTGTGTATCTTTTGACTTTTCCAGAAATTAACTACTGTTGACCAGAAGCTTTACTGATAATATAAATGGTCAATTAACACATATTTTGTATAAGTATTATACACTGTATTTTTATAATAAAGTAAGCTAGGAAACAGAAATATAAGGAACATAAATATATTTACTATTCATTCAGTGGAGGCTAATCATTATAAAGGTCTTCATCGTTTTTGTCTTCACATTGAGTAGGCTGAGGAGGAGAAGGAAGAGAACAGGTTGGTCTTGCCATCTCAGGGGTAGCAGAGGCAGAAGAAATCTATCCCACATAAATGGACTCATGCAGTTCAATCTTGTGTTATTTAAGGGTCAACTGTATTTTGGATCCTTGGTTTTCCCCAACCATGAGAGGATATTGGATTTAGTTTGAATGTTTAATTCATCTTTGAAGCTTTATGCTTGATTTTATCTAATATTGAAGTTACAGAGTAAATAGGGACCTTCAGATGTCCCTTATCATCTAACTTATAAGTACAAACATCTAGCTAAGATATCTCACATATTCTTGTGATCATAATGTTCAAGATACTGAGATGCCTAGGATGAAATAACATATTTATTTATTTTGTTCTCATTTTAAGTTTACAAATTTCCTTAGGACTCCAATCTTT
>NW_016107364.1:5077474-5115145 GCF_001604975.1 Cebus imitator | reverse complement strand
TTTTGTCTATCAGGAACAAGCTAGCCCACAGTGTCTGGGAAGAAGGACCTCAATCTTTCTTCAGACTACTGGCACTAACCCAGTTACACACACACGTGCATACACATACATTTTCTCATCAGATTATTATTGAGAATAAGCTTGTACATCATTCCTGATTTTGGCTTTGTGGTGAACATATATTCATTTGTGGCCTATGCTTTTTCATTAGAGCCCTTTTAAGTCAGAAAAGTTTTTTTTTTTTTTTTTTGTCAATCTGGGGCATAATATGGTAAAATGATCAAACTATAAGCTGCTAGAACCAGGAAGTATGAATGATAATGTTTGATTCAGAAAATGTCCTAAATTTCTTGTTTTCTACTGCAGAGGAAACTTTAACTAGATAAAGCTCAGCATAGCAGTTGAATGTTCTCACCAAAATCCAGGTACTCTACAACCACTTCTATAGTTGTAGAACTTAAGGACACAAAAATTGGAGATGTTACATGCAAACAACCGAACTATAAACAGTGGCATGCTGCCAGCACATATTATAATGAGAGCAAGCTGACCTGCAGAAGAAAATTGACCCTATCTGTGCAACTAAGAAAAATAGAACACTACAAATATGGGAAGACTTAAAACTTAAAAGTATGAAATTTGAATAACAATAGACAGAGAAACATAATTTTGTGCAATTCATACCAACAGTCCTAGTATGTGGAAAAGATTGATTCAATACAGATGGCTCATGATTCAAATAGCATCAGTCACTGAAAAGGGACTAGAATGTTATAAAAAGGAGAATGTTATAAAACAGCTGAGCCCAAAGAAATCTCATTTGGTTTTGTCTGGCAAATGATCTCACTGATTTCTTAGTTCAGGGAGTATGGATGTTAAAGTCAGAATAAGACTAAATCTTCCTTTTAGATCTATCCATGTATAATTTTGACCCAATCTCTAATAATATGTATATGATTCTTGCTTGGGTGACGATCATTCTTTATTAATAGGTTTCTTTTTTATTAAAAAAGGAGTCATTAAAAGGCAGATACCTAACAAGTTGACCACCAATGTATAACTGATATTAATATTTGTCCCCAGAATTTATAAGCTAAGATTTTAATAAAATGAAGTCCATTCCGACTGCATCACATGTTTCATTGGCCCTGTATTTCTAAGTTAGTAAATGATCTGCAATGTTCAAAACCACATTCATTTGTTTACAGATTAGTGTGTCTTTACAGTGCAACTTCTGAAGTTCTTGTTAAACATGCAGAACTTCTAAGATACAAACTAACAATTGGGAATGACTGTTACAAGTTTTTGTTCCATCTGTGGAATAAAAATATAATTAATTTATAAACCAAAATTTTTCTTACATTCAAACATTTTTATGTAATCTATGGACATTTATTGCATACCAGTATTATTGGGCGTTATGCTAGCCATAGTAAATGAGAGGATATTAGATAATTTTCAGTTATCTCTGCTAAATCAGTACAAGTGGAAAATAAAATACAAATTATTAGCAGTGTGTAACAGCAGAAATTTAGATAAAACATCTTCTCAAGGGTTTTTTTTTGCCACTGTTAGATCAATTTTGGTTCAAAAATGGGTGGCAAATATGAGTAAAACTAATGCACACACACAGACTCTCGGATTTGGGACCAGATGAGTGAATGTTCAGCACTTGTGTTCCCTCTGTTTAGAAAATGCTTTGTCAGTAAAGCAACTTGACAATGCCTCTTGAAGGAAAAATGATTACAGAGGGCTTCATTTGGATCGTGACTAGTCTTAAATGAACTATGGATGTGGAAATCACAGTACTCTTTAAGACCTGAATGATTTTAATGTAAAATTTAAAGTTGATTCTTGAATTATTAACCAGGGCATTTTTGTCAAACCAATTATTGTTTATAAATATATTATTGTAGCTAGTACTATTTTCCAAAATCATAGTCCTGAAAGAGGATTTGCAAAGAAAAGTGATGAGCTCAGATCTTTTTTATATAAAAATTGCAGATAAAATATTAGCTATTGACAAGCTATGAAAGATTTTAAACTTCCCAATGAGGCTACAGAAAGTTCTTTACAAACGATGCCAATTTAATAGAGATTTCAGTTCCATTTCTCAGTATTAGTTTGGGTGTCTTTCTATAGGGCAACATGATAAGGTTTGGAAACAATGCAAAGGAAAGTGATATTTATATACCTATTATAGAGTAAAGAAACATATAATTGTTTTTATATTCATATATGGAAAAGGTCATTTACAACAAAGTTCTTGGCACATTTCTAAAGATTGGAAAATATACTGAGTTTCTAGGTGCTAAGGATGATTGCTGAGTTTATATACTAAGTTCTGCTATAAGGAATTGCAGAAAAAAATGATACTACTGACAACATTTTCTGAGAAAACTGGAAAAATTGCTCAGACCCAATTTCCTGATGAAAAGATTGGCCTTTTTAACAGTTCTTAAAATTGTTTTCCTTTTCACCTGTTGCTCTAGCTAATTGTGCATATCCATATTTTATTAGTTCCAGATTGCAAAACGCTTGTCAACAATATTATAATATATATATATATATATATATATATATATATATATATATATATATACACATGTAGGATTTTAGGGATTTGTTACCACTTGCCAAGGAGCTTGGTAATAATGGAATATCAAAGGATGAGACAAGGTCCTTAGAAGAGAAGATATCAGAATTTCCACCGGAAGGTGAAGATTGCAGAAAGAAAAAATGCAGTTTTGTTTGTTTTCCTCATTAGCTGCCCCTCCTCCCTCTAACACATACTCTCAGGTACACTTTTACGGAGAGATAAAGGAAGGTATTAAGATGGGCAATAAGAGTAGTTGGAGGGTGCTGTAGAGGGGAGGTTGGGATGGTTAATGGGCACAAAAATTGTGAAGAATGAGTAAGACCTACTCTTTGGTAGCACAACAGGGTGACTACAGTCAATAATAATATAATCATATATTTTAAAATTACTAAAAGAACATAACTGGCTTGTTTGTAACACAGACGATAAATGCTTGAGGGATAGATACCCCATTATATATTGCATGTCTGTCTCAAACATTTCATGTACCCCATAATGGTATATAACCACAAAAGTTTAAAAAAAAATTAAAAATAAGTAAATAATAAATACACATTTTATTGCTACCCCAAACCCACTTCCCATGCTTCCTGGTGACAAAACTCCCAATTTCCCTTGGCAACCAACCCTCCCCACATTTGTTCATGTCATTTGGGGTTATTCTAATGTAAAGCAATCAGATTATCTCATTTTCAATGCCATGCAATTGATTCTGGAGTGGTTGTTATGAATTGGAAATATGTGTGCCTCCTAAATTCCTGTGTTGGAAATTAAGCCCCAAGGTGATGGTATCACAGGGTGGGGGTTCTGGGAAGTGATTAAGTCAGGAGGCTCCACCTTCATGAATGGATTAGAACCTTGTGAAAAGATTGGAAGCAGAACCCTAGTGACTTTGCCTCTTTTCCCTTCCACCTTCTGCCATGTGAGGATGCAACAAAAGGCCCGAATCACACACTTGATCTGGGGCCTGGATTTTGGACTTCTGAGCCTCCAGAATTGTGAGAAATAAATTTCTGTTTTTTTATACATTACCAAGTCTAAGGTATTCTGTTACTGCAACAGATACAGATGAAAACATTGATCTTTGCCAAGTAAGGCCACTGTGAGGCTCTGAAGAGGCACCCTGGTGGGAAAGCCCAAGATAGCAAAGGACATTAAAATCCCCAGATGAAGCACACACAAGAAAGCCAGTTGATGATATGGATTCTGAGGGTGTGAATCCTGGATCCAGCTGTGCTTGACAAGATTGTCATCTTTCCAGTGGTGACAGTCAATAAATAACCTTCAAGTTTCACATAAATTTTATTTGCTATTTCTGCTGCATACAAATGAATTGCTTCCAAAACACCTTTGTAGATGTTTTGCTATTTTCCCATAATCCAGCATGCCCCAAGATGTATTGTTCTGATAAAAAAAAAAATGAGACAGTAAGTTTTTGCTTTCCTTGCTCAATCAAATTGTTTAGCTAACTCAGCTGGAGTTATACTTTTAAAATTCCATCTAAAGTCTTAATGGTTCTAAGAATAATGCATGTAGGCAATACCCAATTGATATGTATATGATTTCAACAGGTGCTTAGAGATATTACAGATTGATTAAGATGGATTGATTTGATTTGAATAAAGAAATGTTTGGCCTCTGGCTGGGCACTGTGGCTCATACCTGTAATCCCAGCACTTTGGGAGGCCAAGTCTGTGGATCATGAGATCAGAAGATTGAGACCACCCTGGTCAACATGGTGAAACCTCATCTCTACTGAAAATACAAAAATTAGCTGGTGATACACTCATGTAATCTCAGCTACTCTGGAGGCTGAGGCAAGAGAATCGCTTGAACCTGGGAGGCGGAGGTTGCAATGAACCGAGATTGCCCCCCTGCACTCCAGCCTGGCAACAGAGCGAGCCTCTGTCTTAAAAAAAAAAGTGCTTGTACTCAGAAGTCTTCCTTTATGTCTTTTTTCCTATGTCTATGTATAGATAAAGTAATTCCTGCCATACATTTTGTTAATGTAGCTTGGACATGGAGAGTTACTAAAAACAGGGAAAATGGAATATTATTTACTTTCATTTTAGGAAAGAGGAATCATGTATCTGACTACCTCTCTGTGCTATAAATTTACTGGTCATCAGAAAAGTAACATTGGATTAATCACCAATTTATAATCATTTAGTAGCTTATACTGACATGTGATTTGGATATTTAAAGAGTTTTGAAAAGAAACAAAATTCTTTTTTGTAGCTCCCCACATATATCCAGTAACCTAAGCTTGACATATGCAATAGGTTGAAATGCTACATGCTCATATCATGAGTATAGTTGCCGAAGTGTCTTTTGCTCAGTGCCTGTAACAGAGTAGGCTCTGCATGTCCATTCACTCCATCAGTCTGAGTTCCACACTTCTGTATGAGAGGAATTTCAAGACTGCATATTTTTCACAATCTCCCCACGTGTAAAATAAATGTTTTTCTAATGTACAGAATATCTTTGCTTTCAACACTATGTAAAGCATAAAACAACAACAAAAAAAAAAACCACTAAATTATTTCAATCTATTATAGATTAACATTTTAATGGTTTTTTATTATTAAGAATTTGATAAATTATGTAGGAAGGCTAAGATAAATTAGCTATAAGAAGCTCATTTGAAGGTGCTGAAATTCCACTTAGAACTAATTTGCTAATTAGTCAAGGAATAGGCTGTGTTGACAATGCTCATATTTCATGAGTGTATTCTCCTCAATTCTCATAATTCTTGTGACTGTGAGATTGATTAATAAGTATTTTATCAGAACTGTTTCTTTCAAGTGTGATGTAACCTTGTTGTACATCTTTAATTCCTGCCAAACTCCATTTAAAAAAATAGTAAACTTGTCTTTGTATCAACAAATGGTGCTTTCATTATTACCTCCATTACCCATTACCCTGAGACAAAGAAAATACTGTTCAGTTATATGTTCCCTGATTTTTCAGAAATTTAACTTTGACTAAGTATTCATTGTTCTTCCAAAAAAATGGATTTGTCCTCACTATATCTGTCATTTTATGAAAAATATAATGACCAAACAGCTAATATAATCTACTTATGCCATCAACTTTTCTTAGTATACATTCTGTACAAATAGTTTGAAATAGGTTATGCAAGGAAATTACTGAAGATTATAATTATCCTGTGCATCAATAGGCAATCTAACTGTTTGGGACTTCCATTAAAAATGACATTTGAGCAAGCAAAATAAGGAAAGCAAGAAAGAAAGAAAGAAAGAAAGTAAGAAAGAAAGAAAGAAAGAAAGAAAGAAGAGAGAGAGAGAAAGAAAGAGAAAGAAAGAAAGAGAGAAAGAAAGAAAGAGGGAGAGAAAAAGAGAGAAAGGGAGGGAGAGAAAGAAGAAAGAAAAGAAAGAAGAAAAAGAAAGAAAGAGGGAGGGAAAGAAGAAAGAAAAAGGGAGAGAAAGAAAGGAAAGAAGGAAAGAAGGAAGGAAGGGAGGAAGAAAGAGAAAGAGAGAAAGACGGAGGGAGGGAGGAAGGGAGGGGAAAGAGGGAGGGAGGAAGGGAGGGGAAAGAGGGAGGGAGGGAGAAGAGAGAGGGAGAGAGAAAGGGAGGGAGGGAAGAAGGAAGGAAGGAGGGATGAAAAAAGGAGGAAGGAAGGAAGGAACAAAGGAAGGAAGGGAGGGAGTGAAGAAGGAAGGAAGGAAGGAAGGAAGGAAGGAAGGAAGGAAGGAAGGAAGGAAGGGAAAGGAAAATGTTAGTTTATTCTCCAACTACTGTAGGCTTCATAGCGTATTCTTCCAAAAGAGTGACTGTATTTTTTCTGGCATGTTTCTCTTATTTTGAGCTTAGCAAATGAAAAGTTCTGCGAAGGAGAATGAAGGAAAAATAGTCTCTATGAACTTAGTATGAATTAACATTGAGATGGACACTTTGGCCTTCTGGTCTACCAGTAGGGCCCTATAGAGTGGTCTCTTGAGGACATGATGCTGAAATCTATTGAGGGAAATTATATCAGTGCCCAGGTTGGAACTAAGTTCTGGTTCCACCTTATGGGTAGACAAAAATACTTATTCCTGCATCAAAGAGTAAACACTTAGCTCTATAGGAAATATTTAGTCACTCTCTAGGCTATACGCCATGGACCTGCTGTTTGACAATTCTTTGAGAATTTACTGGTGATTAAGTTGTCCACAGATTTAAAACTTCCTTGAAGGAAATAATTATCTTATATGAAATTAGGAGAGAGCTATAATATTGTCATGATTGGAGGGCATTCTGTATGTCCCATTTACTCCCTAAACAAGTTAAGCATGAGACTGCAGTTTCAAAATGTCTAACCAAAATATGTTGGAAAAGCAACCTTCTCTAGAGAAAGACAGAGCAGATTACATAAATACAGAATGTGTCTCTTTGTGTCTCATGTTCAAATGTCATACATAGAATGCTTCTACTAGAGGTGAATGTAAAAGGTATGAGGATGGAAGTTAACTTTGAGAATGATTGATCTAGCAGGGGCATCAGCTACAGTCAAGTTGCTCAGTATCATTGTGGAATCCCCAGTCCACCTGTACTTCAGAGCAGTGGGAGGTATTCAGAAACTCTTGTGGAACAGTGTACTGTGATATAGCTTTTCTTACAACCTTTGGGGTTTTTTTCTCTAAATAAATAATTTGAGTAGATTACAGCTAACAAGGTGGGAGAAATAGAGCCAACGTTGAGACTGCAATCAATCAATCAACAAAATGCAATCAAATGCCAAACAAGAATTACATGATCTGAAATAACAGAAACAACATAGTTCTGAAGGGATCTGGGGACTGATTCAATCTTGCCTTAAAGCATATACTTAACATTTTTTGAAATCACTTCACTTCTAATTTTCCATAATTTTATAACCTGTTGTGTCATCTTGCCTTAAAGCATATACTTAACATTTT
The DNA here is from genome assembly GCF_001604975.1 of Cebus imitator. Lineage (NCBI taxonomy): Eukaryota > Metazoa > Chordata > Mammalia > Primates > Cebidae > Cebus > Cebus imitator. The sequence goes on along the minus strand of NW_016107364.1, from coordinate 5,107,624 downwards.
TTGAAATAACTTCTCTTCTAATTTTCCATAATTTTATAAACTGTTGTGTCATTCCAAACACTTTTATTTACTTGAATATATGCCCTCATTTTACTTGTGCTGTGTATAAGTCTGAAAAATTAACTTATTATCATCTTGAAGTAATTGAAAAAATGCTACAAACTTTTGCTTTGTTAAAATGTACACTAAAATATTTTAGATTTATCAGCTCTGGCAGTTATGCATTTTCCTTACTATTCCTGTATTCAAAATTTCTAGTGGAGTTTAACAGGATTTTTTTAAAAAATCATTTTTTTTTAATCGTACTTTAGGTTCTGGGGTACATGTGCAGATCATGCAGGATTGTTGCATAGGTACACACATGGCAATGTGGTTTGCTGCCTCCATCCCCCGGTCACCACCACCTGGAATTTTTCCCCATATTATTCCTTTCCCACCTCCCCACCTCCTGCTGTCCCTCCTTTGGACCCCCCCAACAGACCCCAGTGTGTGATGCTCCCCACCCTGAGTCCACGTGTTCTCATTGTTCAACACCAGCCTTATGAGTGAGAACATGTGGTGTTTGATTTTCTGTTCTCGTGTCAGTTTGTTGAGAATGATGGTTTCCAGATTCATCCATGTCCCTACAAAGGACATGAACTCATCATTTTTTATGGCTGCATAGTATTCCATGGTGTATATGTGCCACATATGTGCTCTCTTTTGGTTCCATATGAAGTTTAAGGTGTTTTTTTTTTCCACTTCTGTGAAGAAGGTCATTCGTAGCTTGACAGGGATAGCTTTGAATCTATGAATTAGTTTGGGCAGTAAGGTCATTTTCACAATATTAATTCTTCCTAATCATGAGCATGGAATGTTTTTCTGTCTGTTTGTGTCCTCTCTTTTTTCTTTGAGCAGTGGTTTGTAGTTCTCCTTGAAGAGGTCTTTTACATTCTTTGTTAGTTGTATTCCTAGGTATTTTATTCTCTTTGTAGCAATTATGAATGGGAGTTTGCTCATGATTTGGCTGTTAGTCTGTTATTGGTGTATAGAAAAGCTTGTGATTTCTGCACATTGATTTTGTATACTGAGGCTTTGCTGAAGTTGCTTATCAGTTTAAGGATATTTTGGACTGAGATGATATACAATCATGTCGTCTGCAAATTGAGACAATTTGACTTCCTCTTTTCCTAATTGAATGCCCTTTTTTTTTCTTGCCTAATTTCTCTGGCTAGAACTTCTAATACTATATTGAATAGGAGTGATGACAGAGGACATCCTTGTCTAGTGCCGGATTTCAAAGGGAATGCTTCCAGTTTTTGCCCATTCAGTATGATATTGGCTGCAGGTTTGTCATAAAAGCTTTTATTATTTTGAGATATGTTCCTTTTATACCTAGTTTATTGAGAGTTTTTAGCGTAAAGGGCTGTTGAATTTTGTCGAAGGCCTACTCTGCCTCTATGGAGATAATCATGTGGTTTCTGTCTTTGGTTCTGTTTATGTGGTGGATTATGTTTGTAGACTTGAGTATGTTGAACCAGCTTTGCATCCCCAGAATGAAGCCTATTTGATTGTGATGGATAAGCTTTTTGATGTGCTGTTGCAATCGGTTTGCCAGTATTTTATTGAAAATTTTTGCATCGATGTTCATCATGGATATTGGCCTGAAGTTTTCTTTTTTTGTTGAGTCTCTGCTGGGTTTTGGTATCAGGATGATGTTAGTCTCATAAAATGATTTGGGAAGGATTCCCTCTTTTTGTATTGTTTGGAATAGTTTCAGAAGGAATGGTACCAGCTCCTCTTTGTATGTCTGGTAGAATTCGGCTGTGGACCCGTCTGGACCTGGACGTTTTCTAGTTGGTAGGCTATTAATTGCTGCCTCAAATTCAGCTCTTGTTACTGGTCTGTTCAAGGTTTCAACTTCTTCCTGGTGTAGGCTTGGGAAGGTGCAAGTGTCCAGGAATTTATCTATTTCTTCCATGTTTACTGGTTTATGTGCATAGAGTTGTTTGCAGTAATCTCTGATGGTAGTTTGTGTTTCCGAGGAATCGGTGGTGATATCCCCTTTATCGTTTTTTTATTGCATCTATTTGATTCTTCTCCCTTTTCTTCTTCTTCTTCTTTTTTTTTTTTTTAACTATTCTAGGAAAACCTAGCACATGATTTTTTTCCTCTTAGATGCATTAGGATAAACCAACTGAAGTTGCTCTTTGTTAATGCTGTGATTTCAGTGCCTCCGTGTTGGTTCAGTAAAACATATGTTACAACAGATTTGGCACTGTGCCCTCATTTCTGTAACAGCCTTAATTCTGCAGGTTCTTCATCCAAGTTGTTGGCCTTTGTTTTTATTTGATTCTCACAGCATATGAACATTCATAACATGAAAAAAAATCTTTGTCTTATAATATACTAGTAGAAATATCTTTGCCATTCTAGTATATGATGTGGTTTGATTTTAACGATAAAGTTAAAATCATCTTTGTTTAATATCTTTAGGATGTTTGTCTTTCTCCTCATGTGTCAGGACTTTAATTTCAGAGCTCTGCAGTGGTGCTGTCTCAAAATGTGGGAATGTACAGTCCAAATCAGCATTCACCTTTTCTTTGACACTATTAAAGTGCCAGAGAAAAATGCCATCTTGAAACTTATTTTCATTTGTGTCAACTTCTTTTACATTCTTTCTAACCACACTCTTTTATGCAATATAGTGGATATATTATCACTGAAAAAAAAATTCAGTGATCAAGATGATCTTCGAACTTCTAACCTCAAGCTTCTTCCTGGAATGAGCCACCGCTATCATATTAAATTACAGCCTTCCAAACTTTCAATCATATATGCATATACATGTATGTATATGTATGTTTATCTATTTATCTAATGTAGCCTATGTTTTAGCTTTAAATGTAAATGATATTGTATTACTTCTTGCTTTTTTTTCACTTAACAAACAACATGTTAAATATATCTTTCCTATTTGTGAGTGTAGAATCTCATGTATTATATCTATCTCTCCCTCTCTCTCATATATATATATGTATTATATATATATTTGTGTATATATATATATATATATATATATACACCTCTTTCTTAGTAAAGATTTAGGTAACTCACTATTTTTCTGCTTCAAAAAATTGTGCAATGCACAGCAACATCAGTATAAGAATCTTTTATATCTGTGTACTTGTATTCCAGATAGATGCAGATTTGCAATTTTTAGATTTGCGGGTGATGTATGAGTAATATTGTGGGGTGGGAGCTTACTTTTTAAAAAATTAGAAAAAACTTTAGCTAGAAGATCTGTAACATTTAAAAAATTCCTTAGCATTTATCGCATCTTCACAACAAATTTACATCATCAGATTATATATATATTTTTTAATCTGGTGGTTGAGAAACGTTGTATGTTATTATTTACTTTGCATTTTAGTAATTATTACTGAGATTGAGCATCTTTTGTTAGGTTTTTCAACCTTGTGTTGGTGAGTCAATTATTCATGTTGCTTGTCTATTTCTTTCACTGCATTGTTTTTGATAAAGGTTTATAGGGCTTAAACATGTTCTGCATATGAATTATTTGATATTATTAAAAGAAAAACTTCAGCTTAGTTAATTTTAAAAGAGTGTAATTGAGCAATGAACAATTTTCGAATCAGGAAGCCTCCAGAATCACAGCAGATTCAGAGACACTCCAGGGGTGCTATCTGGTCAGAATAAATTTATAGAAAAAAAAAGAGTAAAGTGAGGTACAGAAATCAGAAGTATGGTGAAGAAACAGCTGGATTGGTTACAGCTTGGCATTTGCTTTATTTGAACACAGTTTGAACGCTCGGTAGTGTATGGTTGGGTTATGTAAGACTGCTAGGATTGGCCAAGACTCTGTGATTGTTACAGGCGCACATTCCTAATTAGACCTTAATAGGTCTCATCTACCTATTAAGCTAGGTTGCAGTTCATTCACAAAGACTCAAATATAGAAGTACAGAGTCCTTCTCAGGCCATTTTTAGTTTGCTTTAACAATATTAATGTTTAAATAATTTCTCCCAATTGATTTGACTTTTAACTTTATTAATAAAAGTTTTTGTTGTGCAGCAATTTTAAATTTGAAGCAATAAACTGTATTCATCTTTTTCTTTGTGGTTTTTAGATTTGTGTTTTTTCTTAGAAACTCTAGTTCAAACTTACATAAACATGTTGATATTTTCTCTTGATTTTTTTTGACATGATCTTTTAAATCTATCTGAAATGTTAATGTGGTGTTAAGTGACTCTCAATTTATGAATTTATGTATTAACAAATGAATGTATAAGAACCATTAGTTGTATTAATTCCCCATTGATTTGAATCAAATCACTAAGTTTGTCTGAGTTGTCTGCACAAAAGTCAATCACAATTTTCTTGTCACTTTCCTTCATTTTCTATAGATGTCAGAAAGCTTAAACATTCACTTACCCAGATTCCTTTGCAGCTTGGTGTGGACATGTGATCCAGTTCTTGCCAATGAATTTGGATGGGGTTTCCTCAAAAGTTTTATCTTTCGATCAGATTAGCATCCCTCCTTTGGTTTTTGTTCAGCCATCGTCTTCTTGGTTAAAATATCAATGAGTTTTGAGGAACAATTGCTTTGAATCCATATGACAAAGCTCTATGTGGAAGGAGGGTAGGAGAGAAGGGTGAAAAAGTCTGGGTCTCTAATAGCACAACTATATCACTGTTTTCAGTGTTGAAATATTATTAACCACAATTTATTTAAGTGGTATTGTTGGGTTCTCTGCTGCATGCAACCAAATGCAATCCAAATGATTAGAAACATAAACCAAATTCCAATATATTCCTGACTCTGTTTCTAGTCTGTTTGCTTTCCTATTACTATTTATTCCTATACAACACCACAATAATTGAATTAATATTTAATTCATATAGATTTTATGTATTTTAATATGTGGATATGTTATCTTGTGTCATTTACCTAAATTTTATAAAGTTTATAAACCTTAATTCAATTTTAAAATTTATTATTTTATCATATTTTCTAAAAAACATATTTAGGTATATTTTGTATATTATTTATATGATTATATTATGAATATACTGAATGTTTTCTTTCTTTTGTCCTTGTATAATTTTTTCTAACTTTTTAATATAGAAAATTACATTATTATGTTATCTAATTTGAACTATTCTGGATTACAGAGGTAAATCCTGGTCGATTATGGTGTGGTTTTTATTTTTGTATACTTCTGATGCAGTGCGGTAAAATTTTTGGAGAATGGTACATCTTTGCTTATTACTGATATTAAATTGTAGTTGTTTTTCTTCTGCTGTCATTTTCTGGCAGAATTCTATGGTTATTTAGGTCTGAGAAAATGATTGGTGTATTTTTCCATTGTTTGCTCCAAAACATTTTGTAAAACTTGTGAATAATCTGTTCTTTGAACATTTGGCAAAACTTGTTCATAAACTATTTAGGTGTTATGGGTAGGCTTAGTTCTTGAACTTAGAGTTTTGTTTTTGTTTTGGAATTCATTGTTCTAAAATATTATTAAATAATGACTGTAATACTGGTAAGTTACTGATTTTATCTTTTATACTTTGTCTTGTAATTTCTCAGATAAAGAAAATTAAATAAGATATATATTGCAAAAATTATTAAAATTTACAAAATAGCTAACATTATTTGAGTTTTTTAGTTTAAGTAACAGAATTTCTTATGACAAAGTAGCATTTCTTTTAAGAAAGTACTCTTAGAATTTATGATTTTTAACTTGGAACATAATTTATAATACAGGTTCTAAATTTTTATTTGTAATATTCACAATTGATGATTTAAATGGATTTAATGGGAGTTTTATTGAGGACATCAGAGAAATACCTTGACAAAGAATACAAAATGTATAATTTTAGAGAGCATGATATTGTATCTTACAATATTGTCTTATGATTATAGTCATTTCCTATAAATGCCTTTTGCAACAGAAACAAAGGACCTACTGCTTCCTTGCAAAATAGGCAACCGTCTCTCTTCTAAGCAATATTGAGCACAAGGTATATTTCATTTTCAAGTAACAAACACATTTATATTTGTAATGTTCAGCTGATTATAAAAAACAATATCACTAGCATAAAACCCAACAATTGTTAAGTACAGACATTTTTCATTTTGATTATCTTTCATATATTATTTCATGGTAATGTTTTATATATTATGATCCTTATCTGGTATTGTAAACTATTTGTGCAGTCGGAATCAGTACTGTTAAGACACTCATATAACTGGGGGATTCTTGTCAAAGTTAAAATATATATTCACAAACCCACTCACACTTCCACACTCCCACACACACACACACACACACACACACACACTCATGCGCATATGCTCAAACACATTCAGACCACAATGTACAAGTGGAAAATACCTCAAAATGGGTACATTTTATCTTGTGAAGATTATCATCTTGTTTTCCATGTTTGACAAATAATTCACCTAAATTAAATAATGATCATGATAAATAATATTTTATAAAAGAAATTTAAATTTAATATTGAACTTTGTAATCATTAAAAGTAAAAGGCCCATATTTATCTTTAGGCATCCATATATCAGACAATGATTTCATACGTTATCTTAATGTTTTAAAATGTTCTCTATTATGTATCTTAATGTGAAGAGAACACATACATTTATAATAAAAGTGATATCTACCATAAATAAAACATTAATTACATTATAATTATGTCCCCAAAATTAATTTGTGTTGAAAGTCTTTATAAAACATACAATGAAAATTAAAATGAGTTTTTATAGTTAGCAATTGTTTCTCATGCTGAAAACATTTTAAAATTTTACAATTAAATATTTTATTCTATTAAGTTCATCATCAATATTTTTTTGCCTTTATTTCATTTTCTCTTTAAAGTGCAGAAGTAACTATGTTGTACTTGAAAAAAATCAAGGACAGAAAAATACAATAACTCCATTGATATTTTACAGGGCATCCATCATATTTTACTATGTGATCACTGACTTATATATGAACTATTGAAAACTAAGAAAGCAAGGAACTTGAAAATTGTTCTTATTGCTTGAAATCAAGCTCTTTTAAATTGAGTGAAGGATCTCATCTCCATGATCATTTGCTGACTTTTCATCACACTTCACATTCTATCAAGTTGTCTCATTTGCGCTTGCAACATTATTGTGAGATGACTATTCTTTTTCTCAGCCTTTTTTTGAAATTGAGTAACTTGAGTCTCAGGCAGTCTTATAATTATTACATAATAGATATATTTTTATTTTTAATTAAAGCCTTTTAATTTTAAAATTAGATTTGTTTTGTTTTGTTTTGTTTTTGCTTCTAAATCTGCTAAGATTCTCAGGAAGATGCATTAAGTTCTCCACGTCTCTGAAGTTGGTGATAATTAAATGGATACTCATCAAAGATACGAAGCTATTCAGTGGCATTTTCTTCAGAGTTATCTGCAGAGAAAATTAGACTACATAATATTCTTTTGAAGAGAAGGTTAAAATTAAGACACTATTTAAATTAATTTCTTTTTTATTTCTTTTTTTTTTCTTTTACTTTAGGTTCTGGGGTACACGTGCAGGTCCATGCAGGGTTGTTGCACAGGTGCATACACAACCAGGTGATTTGTGGCCTCTATTCCCCCTTTGACTATATCCCACATTTCTCTCCATGTTATCCCTCCCTACCCCTAGCTGTCCCTCCCCAACCACCCCCCAAATGTCCCCAATGTGTGATGCTCCTCTCCCTGAGTCCACGTGTTTTCATTTTTCAACACCGCCTATGAGTGAGAACATGCAGTGTTTGTTTCTCTGTTCTTGTGTCAGTTTGCTGAGAATGATGGTTTCCAGATTCATCCAAGTTAAGCTATGGTCTCAAACAACCCAAGAGATGCGGGTGGAGGGGTGGACTTCAGAATGGATGTTGTGTTAACAGACATGAAAATAATCTCCCTTAATCTCCTTGTACGTCTCCATCAGAGCTCTTCGGTGACTAGGTACATTGTCAATATACTAACATTTTGAAAGGGGTTTTATTTTTCGGCAGTAGCTCTCAACAATAACCTTAAAATATTCAGTAAACCATACTGTAAACAGATGTGCTGTCATCCAGGCTTTGTTGCTCCATTTAGAAATAGAAAGTTGATTTAGCATTATTCTTAAGAACTGTAAAATTGTCAAAATGGAGAATGAGCATTGGCTTCAACTTAAGGTCACCAGCTTCTTTAGCCCCTAATCTTAGTGTCATCACATATTTAGAAGTTTTGAAGTCAGGCATTGACTTCTCTTTAGCTATGAAAGTCCTAGGTAGCATCTTCTTCCGATATAAAACAGTTTTCTCTACATTGAAAAAATCTGTTTAGTGGTGTATGTTCATCAATGATCTTACCTAAATCTTCTGGAGAACTTGCTGAAGCTTCTGCCTGGGCACATTCTGCTTCAACTTGCACTTTTATGTTATGGAAATGGCTTCTGTCCTTCCACTTCATGAGCCAAATATTGCTAGTATCAAATGTTGTTTTTCTTTCTTTTTCTTTTCCTTTAGCTTCCTCACGTCTCTCAGTCTTTGTAAGATTAAAGAGAGTTAGGACGTTGTCCAAATTAGGCTTTGGCTTAAGGGAATGTTGTGTATGGTTTGATCTCATATCCAAACCACTAAAACATTTTTTCTAACAACAATAAGGCTGTTTTACTTTCTTATTATTCATGTGTTCACTGGAGTAGTGCTAAAAATTTCCTTTTAAGATTATTATTATTTTTTTTTTTGTATTTACATCTTGGCTAACTGAAAAGAAGCCAATAGTGCAAGATGCCTACCTTTCAACCGATCTCAGCTTTCAACTTGCTGTCCTCACTAAACTTCCTCATTTTTAACTTTTGATTTAAAGTAAGAGATCTGGGACTTTTCCTTTTAATTCGTTAAAGCAAATTAAATATGGCTTGAGAAAGGCTCCATACTTCTCTATTTGAGTCCTTGTGGATAAACTGTAATCTAGCTTAATAGGTAGACAAGACTGAAAACCTAATTAGGAGTATGCACCTGTAACAATAACTGAGTCTTGGCTGATCCCAGTGACCACACTTCAACCACTCAAAGACTGCTGAGTGTTCAAACTGTGCTCAAATAAGGCAAGCACCAACCTGTAAGCAATCCAGCTATTTCTGTGCCTCACTGCCCATTTCTGTACGTCATTTCTCATTTTTTGACCATAAATCTCTTCCACCATGTAGCTGCACTGGAGTCTCTGTGAATTTGCTGAAGTTTTTATTTTATCAACTTGAATATTAGAAGTCACTGTAGACTTAGTAACTGGCATATTTTAATATTGTTGCTTCTCAGGGAATAGGAAGGCACAGGAGAGGGAGAGAGATGGGAAAATGGATGGTGGAGCTATCAGAAACACACACGTATTAATTAAGTTGTTTATCTCGTATGGCTGCAGTGTGTGGTTCCCTAAAACAACTGTAATCAAAGATCACTGATTACGGATCGCCATAACGTACGTAATAATAATGAAAAAGTTTGAGATACTGCAAGAATTACCAAAATGTGGCAGAGACATGAACTGAGCACGTGCCGTTAGAAAAATAATGCCAATAAACTTTTCCTTTTAAATTTTTTGTAATTATTTTTGACTTAAAAAAGTTCCAAGTGGTCAAATTTATTTATCTTTTAAGATTTCTTGCATTGATTTATGCTTAGAAGGTCATTTCCCATCTTCAGAAAAAAAGATGCCTTAATTTGCATCTTTAAATATATTATTCTTTTATGTGTAGCTCTTTAATTTAGCAGGAGGGTATTCTGTGATATGATGTGAGCCTATATATTAATACATATTGTTAAAATTGAGCTCATTCCACAAGAGCATGATTATTGGACTGGAGGGCACCTAAAAGTAAGGTGTTAAGGTCAGAGAATTCTCAGGCTCTTTTCATCTGCATCTCATGTATTATGAGCAAAGCAAAGAGGGAAAGGTACAAGGAGAGGTGTTTGCTCCATTTTTACTGCTCTTCAGGCAGGAAGCAGTATTCCTTCTCTGATCTTCTATTCCCTTTTACTGTCATTCTTCAATCAGCCACCTCCTTATAATTTTCTTACTCTTAGTCCTCGGATTCCCACTTCCAGCACCTGTGGTTCATTTTCTGATGCTCAAGCATAGCTGTGCCCACAACACAGACATTTTATTAAGTAATAATAAATTATTTGATGGCCCATGGTTTGAGAAGCCCCAACGATTGTCATCTTTGATGGGGCAAAGGAAAATAGCTCAAGGAATAAAAATTTATCTTTAATGGAGTAATACAGAGTTTCTAAATGCAAAGCTAAAAGCATAAATGCACTTGATTTTCTTAACTATCTCTGATTGTCAGAAGGAACTAAAAGTCTTGGTAGGAGAAATATTGTACGATATTTTATTTTCAATTTTCTCTCACAAAGCTGAAGTTACATTAGCCTTTATGCCAGTCAGGCTTACATGAATTCAGGCATTCTTTCCCTCATTCTTTCACCTTATTCATTTTTTTCCCAAGCGGTATTTAATTAAGCAGGTACTAAGTGTTAAGTGAGCTTTTAGCTGTAGGGTATTGGAAGATCAGTGATATTCAGCTGCAGAATCTTCAAGCCTTCCTGTGAGCTGCAGAAACAAAAGAAGATTTTTATCATCCTGTGGTAAGGGCAATGATGGAGACTGGGCTGGTTTGAAAGTACATGGAAGTCCAGCTGCCTGGGATTGGTTTATGTGGTGAAAGGGGAAGGCTTCCTGAAAGAAAGGCTATGCGTTCCATTAGTGAGCTGACTTTAAACAAGGGGAAATGCAAAATTAGCAACATTAGAGAAGGGAGTGGGATGAGGCAGGAGGACAATCTAATTCTATGCACCTTTAGAATTTTAACGTCTGAAATCAACATATCTTCTGAGCTGTATTGGGAGTGCTCCGGAATAATGAACTCCAGTTGGTGAGTCAGGAAACCCTGGTTCCAGAGCCCGTTAGCTTTGTGCATGAATCATGCTCCCTGGGGATCAGCATTGAGCCCAGGCTGTGACGTGAAGCTGCTTGGGTTTAGCCTTCTAGACATTAGAGCCTCATCTTATTCAGAGATAGTAAAGGTTACTGCTCATTTGGGCTTAAATGTTTGTGTAAATATAAAATATGGCAATATTTTTTAAAGCATGTAGGCATTATAAAGGAGTTTGTAAAATTGTATAAACAACAGTGAAACCTAAAGTATGTTTTCTTCTCCAGAATATTAATATTTTCTCTTTCTGAAGAGCCAGTTCTATGCAGTTACCAAATTTCTACCTTGACGTTTATGGTATAAACAATGTAATATCTCTAAATTAAATCATTCGTTAAGAGATCTGATGACATTTAAAAACAATATGAAAATAAGTCAAATGTTTAACCAAAAAGAAAACCAGTGTTTTCCTGTTGATAAATCAAGCCAATTAAGTTGCTTCTTTGTGTATTTTAGATAACTGTAATCTTATCTCAAGTCAACAGGAAAAATCGTCCAATTTTAAAAATTGCATTTAACCTCTTACCAGTGTGCTCTAAGGTTAGGATAAGATGCATAAGATCTTCGAAAATGTGATATTCTCTGATGCTTTTGAGATTAAATACATTCCTGTCATATTGGCTGGGAAATGACCTTTTTGTGTTCCTCCTAATAACTTCAAGAGATATTTGATTTTCTAAAGGAGAACAAAAGGAAACATCAGCATCCTGTTGCCTTTCCTCTCTGGTGTCTCATTTTGGTTTTCTTTGATAATTTTTTTTTCAAACATGTCCGTGAAGCTATGCAAATGAAAGTCAAATTACTGTCTGACATACCACATAGTCAGAGAGCCAGAAGGAGTTTTTAAAGATCTATGGACTCGCTCTCTAGACAATTTATAAAAGACTGATTTATAATTTGAAAGTTCGTGTTGAAAGTTCCATTTTATAATTATTTTAGATTATTTCTGCATAGTGTGGGTATATGTGTGTGTGTACATGTGTGTATGTATTCATGTACACAACATATGTATATGTATATATTGTTAAAGGTCATTTTATTTTTATATATGCTTATACATACACACAAACACACACAGAGTCAAAGAGAAAGCATTTCCCCTCAACAAATTCAGAATTGATCCCATATAATTTCTTTCACCAGCACTCACCTGAACAAACCTGAATTCTTTCTTTGGCATCATTCTACCCACATCCACCCCATTTCCTCAGTAAACCTGCAGTTTCTGGGTGAAAGCTGTGTTTTTTCTTTCTTTTTTTTTTCTGATACAGCAGGCCTCTATTCTAGAGTATGACAGAATAGAAATCATAATTGGGTGGTGAGCTGGAATCTGGGTGCACTACAGTCCTGCTTTGTGGGAAGCAGTCGCACCCTCAGGCAAAGCATTTAACGTGGGCTCCTGTGCCAGGATCATCGCAGCAGCCAGGAAGCTTATCTTAATTTCTCATTTAAAGGCAAATTGCCTGGTTCTTTTTTTTTTTTTTTTTTTTCATCTGCAACATAACTAGAACAATTGTATTTGTGTCACATGGATGCAGGGGGCTGGAATGAGACACTGTGTACAGTGCACTTAGAATGATAGCTGACACCCAAAGCATGCCCCATAGATATTAGCTGCCACGTTGTGGTGAGATGAAGACTTGGCGGATACCTGGATACAGCTGATCATGCAGGCAGTAAATGAAGGTGAGACCACCCAGAGAATGTAAAACGAGGAAAGAGTCCAGAAGTGCAGTGTCTGATAAAGTAGCCACCAGCCCCACAAAACTGTTTAAATGAAATTAATTAAATAAAAACCAATTCATCAGATGCATTGGTCACATTACAATTTCAATATGCACATGTGTTCATTGGCTACATACTGGGCAATGAGTATTAGAACATTTTCATCATCACAGAAGGTTCTCTGGGAGGCAGTTATCTAGAATAAAATCCTAATTAAGGTACCTAATTAAGAAATCATGATTGGAATAGCTAAAAATCACAGAGCATTTACCATGCCATGTGCTGTGCTGAAAACATTAATAAATTATCTGCATTTTTTTTCTCAAAAACTATGAAATACTCATTATTGCATTTATATTTTACATCAGAAGAAACAAAGAATCCTGTAATTTAAAGCAAGGCTCCAAGAGACTTATCAAAGGAGGATTTGGAGATGCCATGACTCAAATCTAAGTTTGATGTGATTTGGCTGTGTCCCCACCCAAATCTTATCTGGAATTCCCATGTGTCGTGGGAGGGACACAGTGGTAGGTAATTGAATCATGGGGCCAAGTCTTTCCTGTGCTGTTCTTGTGATAGTAATCCTCATGAGATCTGATGGTTTTTAAAAGCAGAGTTCCCCTCCACAAGCTCTCTTTTTGCCTGCTGCCATCCCATAAGATGTACTTGCTCCTCCTTGCCTTCCACCATGATTGTGAGGCCCTTCCACCATCTGGAACTTAAGTCTAATTAACTCTCTTTCTTTTATAAATTGCCCTGTCTCGGGTATGTCTTTATCAGCAGTGTGAAAACGAACTAAAACAAAGTTGGATTCCCAAATACTAATTTTTCCTTTAGTCTCTGTCAGCCTTTTTATCACATAGGATTGATTCTAAGGATCTACAGGCAACATTGTTTATATTAAGAAAACATTTACTCTATATGTACAAGCTAACTTTTTATTTCTGAAGTTTTCCATGTCTTCTGTCGTGATACAGAATGATTATGTTATTAAAGATTTTAAAATATTTTAAATTTTTCAAATCTTCCAAAGCCAAAAGACAGAACTGTTAAATAAAATAATTTGCCCAATGGCATATATCACTGAGTGTCTGGTCAGGAGTCAAACCAGCTCTTTGGGAAACAGCACCAACACTGGAATTAATTTTCTAGAGCTCAAATCTGAAGCATTTCTATTTGCTATCTCCCCCTGCGTCTCCCTGAAATGGGCATATAAACCCTAACCGTATTCCTTATGAACTTACCTAATTTGGTAAAACCTGTGGTTAAACATTTGCTGAGTACAATTAAAATTGTGCAAAAATCACTGTGGTTTCTTCTCTTATCATTGAAAGACACCATGATATAGCAGCCTGTTGTTTCAGGCCTGTTTTTGACTGGTTCTGTTTTGTGTTATGTCAATAATAAAAAATGCTTTACTATTTTTCCTACAGACATTTCGACAATGCTGTAACTCTTCTATCATCAATCTTGTTAATAAAAAAAAATTAAGACAATCAAGCTCTATTGTAGCCATACTGAAGCAGAAACTGTTCTTCTCAGGAATAATAACTTTTTTTCAAGACTCTGTGTTTTCCCTCTGTTTCTGCAATGTGCTGCTGATTGGTCTGTGCCAATCTGTCACTCTGCATACCTTTCCATTTATTTTTAAGTGGCATTTTGATGATATGTATGACTCATGTGACGCTAATGATACTTTTCATGTTCAATTCAGTTTTGCCTTGTATACTGTACTGACATATCCATAAAATTACTAGCATTGTATAAAAGCAGTTCTATGGAATTATCTTGAGCTTAGAGAATTACTCTTTTAAATTGAAACTAAAAATGTCTCCATTTGACTGCTCTCATCATCCTGTCAATCATAACCTAAGATGTCATTTAAAGGTAGGAAAGAAAAATGATGTTCTCAACAAAAAGAAAAATAATAAAACATTTCTATCTCAATAAAATCATAACCCAGTCACATGTATCAGGGCTATCTAATGACGAAAGAGACATGCCATTTCTTCCATGGGAAAACATATCATGCCAAAAAATTTATGGTTGAAAATTCTAAAATGATGTATAACATTCTGAGTCTCTATCATGTATATTCAATAAACGTTTCATGACTGACAAACATATATCAGGTTGGGTGCAAAATGCTACTCAGTAATCATTTTTTGGTTCTCATATTTTAAGAAATGTAAATACCTAAAAATTCTTTTTTAAATGGCTGTAATCTTCATGCTGTTACACAATATTTTATGCCTGTAATTTTTATCTTAATCTCTGCAACTGAATGTGAAATCTGAAAAGGAATTTTAACTTTGCTTTTGGAATTTATATTTCAAAAAATAGAACAACTATTTGAAATCAACTCAATTTCATAAAGTAGCACCATTAAAAAGTATGTATATAAAAGTATGTATATACTATTAAAAGTATGGATAGATTAAAAGTATGTACATATCATTAAAATATGTACATATGTTAAAAAGTATATATATATTTAATACTAACATAAAAATATATGACATATAGTATATAGTTATATATAATATTATATAATTACATATTTTCTGATCTCTGTATTTAATGAGATTGAACTCCAAAAACAAATATTTCGGTAAATGAAACATCAAATGTTAAATCTGTAAGCAAATAATTCATAAGCTACCTAAACAGATACTACTACTGTTAACATCAGTTAAAGTCATTTTATGGAGGAGTTGGTGCTTAATATGGGCCTTGAAGGACTGGTAAGATTTGAACGAGACATGCAAAACATTCAATCAAAAATGATGATTAGAAAGAAATAATTAGTTATTTAGAACATATAATAACTTAAGAGTCATAAAATATAATAGCATACATATTATGAATAATATAAATGTAGGGATTAACTCTTTAATGTATACAAGAAATACAAAAATAAAGTTGATATTGACTTTATTTAATTGTAATTAAAGTAAATTCATATAATTTAAAACATAATAATTACCACCAAACAGTCTGGGAGAAATCCTTGAGATCCTTTTATTTCACTTAATCATAAAATTTTTCATACGTAAAATAATATAAACACAAATTATTTTGATGTTCTCTCATTTGCCTATGCAAAAAAATATTTTCATCACACTTGAATCCTTTTGCATCTATTTGTATAATGCGCTTTTGCCTGTTTCCTTTATAAGATGAGATTATCTGGGAAGATAGATCTTTAGCAGACTTTATGTAGCCATGCTCTTAAACGATCACATATTATAAAAAAAAAAAAGCAAAGTGATAAAGAACTGATAAAATTACCGTGGACTTCTTTATTTGGACACTAGAGATAGAGTTCTTTAACTATATTTATAATGAGATAAAAACTAAGGGAAACCAAATTATAGAGGATATAAGCATTTCTAATACTCATATAAATTATTAATAAGAGCAAAAAGGTACAAGAGGAAAAATTCATTGATAATAAATGAAATCAACCCTAAGGAGCGCTTTGTGCAAAACACTGAGAACAAGCAAGCGAATGTGTATTTACTCTCTGAGAAGCTGTATGTGCTGAACATATAAATAGGCAGTTTCTGCTGAGATGAGAGCAAAGCAACGTGAGGGTTACACTCCCTTAATCCAACCCTTAAGAGGCTGTACAAAGAAACAGAGTTGAACAGATTCTGAAAACTAGCCTAAACTGTGTGAGAAACCACTGCGGAGTAAAGATTATTGAGTCATACCAGTCTGTTGGGATATGATAGCAAACCAGGGGCCTTACACAACAGAAATTTGTTGTCTCACAGCTCATGAAGATAGAAGTTCCAGATCAAGGTATTGACAGGGTTGGTTCCTTCTGAAGTTTGTAAAGGAGAAGCTGTTCCAGACCTCACTCCTGGCTTCCAGTTTCCTGGGAATCTTTGGCATAGCTTGGCCTGCAGGTGCACCACCTCATCTCTGCCTTTATGTGCATATGATCACATGATGTTCTTCTCCTAAGCATCTGTGTCCAAAGTTCCCCGTTTTATAAGGATACCTATCATAATGGAACAGGGGCTTACCCTAGCTTTCTTAATGAATTATGTCTTCAACAACTTAAATAAGATCAGATTTTGAAATACTAGAAGTTAGGACTTTAATGTTTGAATTTGTGGAGAACACAATTTAAACTACAACAGAGGGCAACAGAAGACTAGATCCAAAGAGGGCCAGACACCAGGGATGGGAGAATAGACTTGAGTAACTCCATATTAAATAGCACATCTAAAAGTATATGAAATGAGACTGACATGTTTAATTAATCAGGAAATGTATATTGATGCTCCACATATGCCAATCTCTATGCAAGGCATCATATAAAAATAAGCAAAATACGTATAGATTCTGATTTCCGTATTCAATGAGCTTGCATATAAACCAGAAAAAAAATATTTTAAAAGAAGAAACATTAAATAAAAAATCTATAAGGAAATGTATAAGCTCCCTAAAGAGCTACAATTGTTATTTTTAATATTCATTAATTCACTTGAGAGTGATTTATAGGGCAGCTGAGGAATTGTTAAGATTTGGACGCCTACAAAACACGTGCAGAAGGATTAACCGAAAGTGACAAGAGACAAATAATTGTTTAGAATAACTAATAACTTAAAATTGTTGTTAAAATGTCAGCAGAGATGGTTCCTTCTGGAAGCTCTGGGGGAAAATAAATTTCCTTGCCTTTTTTCAGCTTCTGGAGGCTGGCTACATTCCTTGGCTTCTGGTCCCTTCCTCCAGCTTCAAACCAAGTGATGACATCATTGCCACCTCTGTGTATGTCATCTTATCTTTTGCTCTCTTGCCTTCCTTTTTCTCTTATAAGAAACTTTATGATGACATTGTCCCTCACCCCGACCCCGAGTGTAAACCAGGATAGCCTTTTCATCTCAAGGTCCTTCATCACATCTGCAAAGTCCCTTTTGCCATGTCAGGTGGCCTATTTACAAGTTCTAAGTTTTCAAACACAAATTTCTTAAAGGACCATTAGTCAGCCTAAAATTCAAGGTAGCATCAAAGAGGTGCCAGATCTTAGCTAAGGTGGGAAGTAGATGTCACAAGCCCACAGAGAAACTAGGAGTCTTGAACATTTTCTTAGCTCTTCATCTGCACCTCTGCACCCACTTTTATACACTGTTACAAAGTCAATGGTTTCATACTTCATCATTCACATACATCCCATGACACACATTACTGGTAGATATTACTAACACCAAAATTCTTTTTCCCTCCAAAGAAGATGGAAGACTACACTTCCCATGATGCTTGCATTCTTGCCAATTAACTGAGATGGAAAGCACCATCTACCTTTCCAGATGACAGTAATGAAAAGACGCTGGGTAATTCTCCAGAGCCCCCATTCTATTCCTCATGAGACCAATGACTGTAGGGGTAGTAAAGGTAATGTCAAGCTGTGTCCCCAGGGAACAATGTCAAGCAGAGCCTTCTCATGTGCGTTCTCTCTTTCACTCATGCATATTATAAGAGACTTTGTATGTGCAAAAAAATAAATAAATAAATGGGAGGGGGTCAAGTCATTGGTGTTTTTACTGCAAAATAAGCTTACCTTTCTGACTAGTAAACTTCTCAAACTATTTTTTTTAAAGTTAACTCCTTTGTGTATTTTATGTATAAAATGTTTCATTTTAATTTTAACTTGTTGCACATGATGTAATTTCTAGTGTGTTGTGATATTGTTATAATTTAAAATGGATTCATCACTCTTTGATATTTAATCTTGTGGAAATTTAGAAATGTTCACTATTGTATTGTTACCTTTATTCACCATGCTGTGCAATAGAGCTCAAAATTTAAACTATTCCTTCTGTCTGAGATTTTGTACCCGTTGGCCGTCATTTCCCCCGCTCCCTCATCCCCTAGCCTCTGTAACCACCCTTCTACTATTTGCTTCCATTAGTTTGGTTGTTTCAGATTCCATATCTATGTAAGAACTTGCAGTTACTTGTCTTTCTGTGCCTGGCATATGTCACTCAGCATGAAGCCCTCCAGGTTCATCTATGCTGTCTCAAATGACAGGATTGTGTTCTTTTTATGACTGAATAGTATTCATTTAGGTTGATTTCATAACTTGACGATTGTGAATAATGCTGCAATGAACATAGGAGTGCAGGTGTCTCTTCAACACTCTTTTCAAATCTTTTTGATATATCTCAGAAGTAGAATGGCTGGATAATATGGTCGTTCTATTTTTGTTTTCTTGAGGATCCTCCATATAGATCTCCATAGTGGCTATACTAGCTTCCATTTCCACCAACAGTGTGAAAATGTCATTTATTAGAGGAACTTTGATGTGGACCTAAACTTTGGCTGGGTGCAGTGGCTCACACCTGTAATCTCAGCACTTTGGGAGGCCTAAGTGGACAGATCACGAGGTCAGGAGATCAAGACCATCCTGGCCAACACCGTGAAACCCCATCTCTACTAAAATACAGAACATTAGCTGGGCGTGGTGCCGTGCGCCTGTAGTCCCAGCTACGCGGGAGGCTGAGGAAGGGGAATCGCTTGAATCCGAAAGGCAGAGGTTGCAGTGAGCCGAGATCATACCACTGCACTCCAGCCTGGTGACCGGGTGAGACTCAATCTTGAAAAAAGAAAAAAAAAAGAGAAAATAAATAATATACCACACAATGAAATCAATGGGGTTTTAAAATTTTCAGTTACGTATCAGTATATGAATTACTGAAGAATTCAAACATTCAGCTTCAATTTTATTTATTTTTAATGTAAATTATCAAAAACTTTATAAATAAGAAAATGAGGCATAAAGTAATCTTGTTATAGCAATGACATACACCTCATATTTATCATCAAAAATTATTTTAAATAATCTATGATTTGATAATTATACCTCGCTAATTTCTTTAAAAAATCAAATAATTAAAATTTATCAACTCAAGTGAACTCTTTAGAAAAATATTCCTGCACTTCAGTATAATAGTCACACTATTTCAATGACTGCTACACCAGATGATTACAACCTAGGAAATATAGCCATAGAAAAGATCATTGCCTACATTGGAGTTTCACAGAGACATCATGAGAGCACCTGGTGAATGTGGACAAGAAAACCCAAGAGAGAGACCCCAATGCAAACTCCCTTCCACAGTGAGACAGAGACCCCAGTGGAGACTCCCTTCTACAGTGTATTAATCCATTTTCTGAGCTTCTGATAAAGACATACCCAAGACTAGGCAATTTACAAAAGAAAGAGGTTTAATGGACTTACAGTTCCACAGGGCTGGGGAGGCCTCCCAATCATGACAAAAGGCAACGAGGAGCAGGTCCTGTCTTACGTGGCTGGTGGCAGGCAGAAAGAGCTTGTGTAAGGAAACTCCCAGTTAGAAAGCCATCAGCTCACACGAGATTTATTCACTATCATGAGAACAGCATAGGGAAGACCTGCCCCGTGATTCAATTGCCTCTCACGGGGTCTCTCCTACAACATGTGGGAATTCAAGGTGAGATTTCGTTGAGGAGACAGAGCCAAACCATATCACCTAATAAGCCACTGTGATTTGTGGAAATGTGCTTTGTCCCTTGAGAAACTTTGATGTGGACCTAGACTTTGAGAAACCCTAATTTGGAGTCTTTGCATTTAATTCTACGTTTCTGCATGGCTTCCTTTACCTATCACTATACTCCCTAACAGCATTAATGGCTCATCTACAACCAGTGTTTCAACTACCATCCGAAATATGTTTTTAGTGCTGAGTTCACAAACTGTCTTCTTTCTATTAACCAGATAGCTCAGCCAGAATCTCAAGTTCAATATTCCCTAAAACTAACCACATCAATTTGTTTTACTTCCTCAGAATTTTCTGACTGTGTCTTTCCTTCTTCTTCCCCCTTGTCCTTATTTCAGGCTGATTCGTCTTACCTTAACAGTGGATGGCTTTATAATGCATATCATCTCATTCAGTGTAGCCTTCTCCCAGTAAATTTCTCAACTATCTCCAAGATTATACTTTTAAATGCATGTTGAATCATTATAATCCGCTCCTTAAGATCTGTAAGTAGCCTGCTATCTTCTTCCTCCCAAAATAAAACAATTCATATTATAAGACTTTTCCTTATCTGACCTAAGTATGCAACTCAATCCACCTCTCTGGTTTCTCATTTTTTCTTGTGTTCCTTATAGTTCATCCATCAAAAATTTGAAGTTTCCCAATGTTACACTCCCTTGGTCTGTTTTCTTAGTGTAATCTTTCCCATACACATTCTTTGACCGAAAAATAATCTTTAAAACTTAGCTTACTTTGAGAGGCCAAGGCAGGTGGACCACTTGAGGTCAGGGGTTCGAGAGCAGTTTGGTCCACATAGTGAAACCCAATCTCCACTAAAAATACAAAAATTAGCTGGGTTGGGGGTACACACTTGTAATCCCAGATACTTGGAAAACTGAAGCAAAAGTATCTCTTGAACCCAGAGGTGGAGGTTGCAGTGAGCCAAGATCGTTGAGTGCAACTCTGTCTCAAAAAAAAAAAACAAACAAACTCAAGTCCCCCCTTCTTCAGGAACGCATTCCTGCAGCCCACCATTTTTATATTTTAATGTAGCTGATGTGTATGAGAAGCTCAGTATCAACCTGTATTCAAGTGAACTAGAGCATATGCACTTATTATTATGCATATTTTTCCTTTCTACCAGACGGTGAACTTTTGAGAGAAAACAACACTAATTATTTTTATTATATTCTTAGTGATAAAAGAATATTTGGCTCACTTGTGTTTTTTGAAAGAGTAAAAGAATTCATAAAATTTTGCCTCTTTCTGATTTAGTGCCCTCAGTGTTCTATTGATCATATTTCTTTGTTCTTATCAGGGTAACGTAGATTTTTCAAAACATAATATTTGAACTAATTTGTACATGTTTGCAGTAAAATGCTATCAGTGCATATCAATTAGAAAAGATCTTACTATTTCATTAAACACCTTTCCACAAAAGCAAGGTTTAAACTGTTACTTTTCTTATATCTTTCAAACTGCAAAGGCTATGACAAGAAGAATAAGAAATCTTGAAAGCTGATTTTTATATTGCAGATGATGTTTGAGTATTTACATAAAAGGGGGTGGGAGAGGGAAGGAAACAAGCAGAAGACAGGACTGCTTGAGTCCGGGAGGTTGAGGCTGCATTGAACTGTGATTGCCAGTGCACTCCAGCCTGGGTGCTAAAGCAAAATCCTGTCTCAAAAGACAGCAGAGGAGAGAGGGAGGGAAGGAGACAGAAGAGGAGGCACATATATGCTTGCCGGCTTTCTTTTCAACAAGAAATACTACCTTCCCTTTCTTCTATGTGTAGTAGCCAGAATAATGCTAAAGTTAATTCAATATCCAAAGCTAGACACCATAATCTTTCAACAAAAAAGTCTAGTGAAATTCAGCCCTCCCTGTAGCATTTTTTCATGTACAGGGATTTTGGAACTTACAATTAAGTGAATATGTAGCAAGACAAGCATAAATCTCTTCAAGACATAACTTTACAGAAATCTTAGCATGTTTGTAGACTGAAGTAAGCTTTGATCATTCAGAATATTGCTGATTTTGCTCATTTTATTCAGGTTAAAAAGTCCCTGTAGGACAAATAAAATTTTCTTTAATATCCTGAAGCATTAATAATAATTTAAGTTTATTCTGCATGCCTCCTTCCGGACACAGTAATAGAATAAAGGTTTGAGGCACTTTTTTGTGTGTATGTTGTATAATATATCTTCAACAGTAAAGTATGTCATATGTTTGGATTCTGGGCATGGATGAGCAATTTATACCTCAGTCACATCTGTTTGCTCCAGCTGTATTTTTATTGATATATGAGATTTCAATATTATTAATTAGGGCAAGAGTCTAAGAAACTATAATGATAATGCAATTTGTTATTTGCTCAAAATAATTATTTATGTTTTACACTGATTTAAATCAAAATTAAATTATTCTGTATTTTCATATTTTCAAAAATTGTATCAGTTTAAAAATCAGAAATTCAATATCTAGGATTATAGAAAACATGTATGTTCTAATACAACAATGGCTCGATAAAATCTTATAAAACCAACACAAGAATATATGGAAGCTATAAAGAAATAAGGTGATTTTTTTTTCTTGATACTTCTGCATTATTTTGGACATTGCCTCTTATTGGTTTCATTGATATAAATATATCCTAAATCATTAGATTTTTCATAAGTAATTTTATTATTTCTAATGTCTTATCTTGACCAGAAATATCCAAATGTTGCTAAGATATAGCAAGTGTATGCTTTAAGGTCTGTATCTTCTCAGGGAAGAGAAACAGTCTCAGAAGCAGAACATACTGTTAGTGATAACCCGGAAATTAGATTTTCTGTAAGGCACATGTGAACTCATCAAATATTTAGAGGGTCTTAAGCTAATAGTCTTATCAGGGTTATGCCTACATTCAGCACTATGGGTTGTGGTAATCAAGTAGATGAAACCAAAGGATATTCTATTTACTTCTAGTACCTTTTGTCCTTTAATTGTAAAACTGTTATTTAACGAATAACCATTTCCTCTTTATCTTTGTAGCCAGCTAAAATCAAGAGCTGGCAGCTCTCCACGTTTTGGCTATGTGTCCTAGAGAAGAATAAACACTGTGCTTGGAGCAACACTGATTCTTCTGACTACACAACACCATATAACTTGGGTCAACTGTTAGATCTGTCAGTGAACAGAACGACATTTCCATACCCTGATGAAAATACTGCTGTTGCAACAATCAAGCTTTCATTTTCTTCCCACTTCATAACAAGACCCCTATTCTCACTCTTCCCCCAGAAAAGAAGTTACAGGAAAATTGTGGAATATAATTAAAATATTTTCTTGAATCTATGAATAGGAGACCATCTTTAAGTAAGATGAATTGTGAAGAGAGATGAGTTGTCTTCTCTGTAAATAAGACTCAGGAAATGAGTACTGTGTTGAGCTACAAAGTAGCAGGACTCTTCTACACTAAAGAAACAAAATGATTAGCCCCATGAGGCATGATTAAGAACTGTGACTGGAAGTTGACATAACAGGGATCTAATCGATTTCATTTCCTGGATACAGAATACGTAGCCCATCTTTTATGAAGGAGTCACTGGACTGACTCATCATCATTGACCTGTTCTTCAGGCCCATTCATTCAATATGTCTTGACAGTCAGCACGTATCACCAGTGTTTCACATTAGTATAAATTACAGATGCCATTTTACTATGGTAAGTGAATAACATGAATGGTTGGTTATGTGATAATGATTTTTTTAGTGTTAATAACACTTTTAAATGTAATTAAATATAAAATGTAGCATTTCAAATACAGGTGCCATTTAGTATAAATTAATTACAGGTGCTGTTTTACTATTTATAAGTGAATAACATGAAAAGCTGGTGATGTGACAATGGTATTTTCTTTTGGTGTTAACATTTTTAAATGTAATTCAATGTAAAATTTGGCATTTTAATACATTTTTTACTACTTCCTTTGCTTCACTTCCATTACTGGAAACATCCTATTTCTTTCAATAAAACCACATGTAAGGTCAAATATTTGGGAAGCCAAGGCAGGAGGATTGATGAAGGCCAGGGGCTCAGGACCATCCTGGAGAACACAGCAAGAGCCTTTCTCTACAAAAAGTAATAAATGACCCAGGCATGGTGGCACGCAGCTTTTACTACCAGCTACTCTGGAGACTGCGGTGGGAGGATTGCTTGAGCCCAGGAGTTTGAGTCTGCAGTGAGCCAAGATTATGCCATTGCACTCCAGCCTGGATGATGGAGCAAGACTTTCTCTCTTAAAACAAAGCAAAAGGTTAAATAGAAATGTGCCTGTTCTGCCATATACATGGCCCACTTAAATAAAAATAAAAATATAACAAATTTATATATAAAAGTCTTTGTTTCTAAAATATTTTGGCATATAATGTCCTTTTAGTAGTCACAGTCAAGTTCTGTAAAATAATGGAGCCAGGCATGTATCATATGCTTCACATAGCTTAATGCTGTGCTTATATTGCCTTAAACCGTTATGTGAATTACAGCTTCAGTACAACTCATAGAATTAAAGTGGATTCATTGAAACCAAGCATTTTATAGTTACCTTTCTCATACACATTTTGATCTCCACATATGAAAATATATAAACTGAAAAGTTTTAGTGTAGCTCCTGCCAACAATAGATCCTGGGGACTCCTGGAGGCTGGAGGGAGGGGAAGGGGGAAGAGTTGAAAAACTTACTGTGGGCTGGGTGCCATGGCTCATGCTGGCAATCCCAGCACTTTGGGAGGCCGAGGTGGGTGGATCACTCTAGGTCAGGAATTCAAGACCAGCATGACCAACACGGCAAAACCCTGTCACTACTAAAATTACAAAAAAAAAAAAAAAAACAAACCTCAGCTGGGTGTGGTGGTGCACGCCTGTGATCCCAGCTACTTGGGATGCTAAGACAGGAGAATTGCTTGAACCTGGGAGGCAGAGGTGGCAGTGAGCCAAGATCGCACCATTGTACTCCAGCCTGGGCAACAGAGCAAAACTCTGTCTCAAAACAAAAAACAAAAAACTGTTGGGTACCATTCTTGGTATCCAGGTGACCGGTTCCTTCATACCCTAAACTGCAGCTTCATGCAGTATATACAGGTAACAAACCTGCACAAGTACCCCCTGAATCTAAAAACTTAAAAAAGAAATAATAAGAATAACACTCCTGAATAGATTTGAATAATCGAAAGTTGACCCAAACCTCCCCTCCAGTAAGATTCAGGTTATCCGGTACAAGTGAAACCTACTGACCTTGAGCACTGTTGATTATGAGAAACTAAAGGTAATTAATCATGAAATTGAGAACATGAAATTCAATATAATTAAATTTCATGAAATTGAGAACATCTTTGACAATTTTGCAGATGCATGCATTTATTTTATTACTTTTCTATTCTCCAGTGTGACACATTATTCAGTTTTGAAGCATGTTATGTGTTTTTCTGGGGAAACAGATGTCTTTTTGAATACTTTTTTTTCCTGCATTGCGGTCCTATTTAAATATGTGGTGTACGCTTTCCACCCTTGACATCTTTAAACTTGTTTACCTTTTAAAAATTGAACAGAATTAAGATAACTGTCATGGTGTCCATCACCCTGCATTTCTTCTTCCCAGAGGACACATCATGCCATCTGACATGAATGAAGCTTCAGGATCCCTCTGTGTTGACCAGCGCTCTAAACTGGGCACTGATTGCCTTCATTTATTTGCTTTATGAATAAATTAAACCTAGAGATCAGTTGTTCAATACTTAATTTGCTAGGATAAATCTAAGTCCTTCAGATGAAAGACATTTTTAATTATGTAATACAAAGTTGTACATGGATACATATTTTAGAGGAATATTAAAAAGTACCAAACTTATTCACAATCTTTGAGTAGCTATTAAACCTGAGAAGAGAACGAAGCAGTTCCTCTAATTACTAACATACATTACACATTTTATGGCTGTATTTTAATTAGTGTCTCTTCTCTGTGTGCTCTCAATGTCAAAGTTTCCTTTCTGAGCACACTAAGGTGTTTGAAGAGGGGAGAGAAGGTTTGCATGCACCTGCACTGCCCCATTACTACCTTCCCAGAATACCTGTATTCTCCTGACAGTCTTAACTACACCCTTACTTTTCCCTAAGCACTTAAGTGTGACTGACTGTCAGGCTCTTGAACTGAAGTCAAATACCATTTCATTTCTTTTATTCTGGAAAAATGAGAAGGCTGTCACAGAAGTAAAACCAGAAGCCATAAAACAAATACGTAAGTTTTAGGTGTTTTCTATGTCATAGAGAGCTGAGAAGAGAGAAAAGAAATCTCGACAAGGAAGTATGGTGATGGTAACAATGGTAGCAACAGGGCTTTCCTTGTCAGAAGCTGCTCTAAGCACTTCACTCGCATTATTTCATTCATTCCTCACAGCAATCTCATTAGCTATGTGCTATTTTTAGCCCCATTTTAAAATTGAGGAAGCTGAGGAATTGGGATGTTGAAAAATTGCTTAAGGTCATATATCTGGCGAGGTCCGTGGCCACCGTACAAAAGGGACAATCAGTATGGCCTTTGCACTCAGTAGCTTTATAATGTTAAAAAATAGTCGCGGCTTTGTGAGTCTCAACTCCTTTTCTTGCACAGAGGAGGTGGTCTGTTGGAACAGAAATAGTCTGAGCCTTGTTGCTCATCGGGTTCCAAACTCAGGATTCTGACACATTTCCTTGAGTAGATTTTACATAGATGGGGACCTTTCATAGTTTCATTTCACAGAAAATGAAAATAATAATACCTACCTCAGGAGTTCCTGGGGGTTTGAAAAGTTCACATATTTCTCATGCCTTGTACAGTTCCTGATAAATTGAAATCAATAATTGAGTTTATATTCTTTCCCCCTTTCAATAATGGTAGAGGGAAAAATGATACTCAAGGATTCTATGATTCTTAATGGTTTCAAAATAAGTTCATTATTTGGAGGATTGAGACATACAACTAATGAAAAAATATAAGTACATAAAAATATAAATAATTCCAAAGTTACCATGAAATATTTTAAGAAAAATAACAGAATTATTAAAATTGAATTCAGAGGATCCTAGAAATATTTGATTTACTTGATGTTAAAAATGAAGGATACAACAAACTGAGTTTGAAGTGGGAAGGGAACTTAAGAAATGGAGTTTGGGACTTTTTAAGGAGAAGGGAAACAGGGCCAGTATTAAAGGCTGCATAGCCTTTTAAAGGGGCAAAATTGTGCTCTACATCCCCAAAATAACTATACGTTCAGAGGCCAGAGAGCACAGAACATGTTTAAGTAATTGATACATCCAAGCTAGATAGAAACAGAGTTAATAATGGCACAGAGTTGGGGAGAGGGAGACATTGCAGACAAGGACACTTAAAATGAAATTTAGAATAACTGTAAAAGTCTAGGAAATTTGCTCTTGATCCTGGAGATAAAAGGAGTTAACTACTCAAGGCTAGACTTCATTGCTTCTTGCATTTTCTCATTCCCTCTTCACTCCTGATGCCTATAATACTCAGTTCACAATTATTCTCACCTACAAGTTTCTCTAGAACTGACCGCTTTTGTTAGGCACGCCACCACCAGGTGCTCATGTCCCTTGCTTCCTTTTATCACAAAACTTACTACACTGGTAATTTCTTGGGTATTTGTCTTCTTTCTAGACAGTAAGCTCCTTGAGAACAGAGATCTTCTTTAACTCATATTTGTGTTTGTATAATGCATTTTATGTTTTACAACAGTTCCTGACTTATGGAAAAATTGAAACCTGACTTATGGAAAAATTGAAACCTATGTGGGGTACAGAGAATCCCCATGTACCCCACATAGTTTTCCTTATTGTTGACATCTTACCCACACAATTTTCCTTGCTATTGACATCTTACTCTGGTAGGGAACCTTTCTTAAAATCAATGAACCAATGTTGAAACATAATTAATAGCTAAAGCCTGCAGTTTACTCAGATATCTTTAGTTTTTATTTAATGTTGTATTTCCAGTCCAGGATCCCATCCAAAATACAACTTTACATTTAATTATCATGTCTCTGCAGTTTCTTCTTGATTGTGACAGTTTCCCAACTTCCTTTGTTTTTGATGACCTTGACAGTTTTGAGGAATATTGGTCCAGTTATAGCAGGATGTTGCTCTATTGGAATTGATCGGGTGTTTATCTCATGAGTAGATTGCTAGTAGTCTTCATTGGAAACAACACCACAGAGGTAAAAAGCTATTTTCATTATCACAACATATCAAGGTTACATTCTGTTAAGATGGCTAACAGTCTGTTAAGATTGACCTAATCAATTGACTGAGGTTTGCTAGGCTTCTCTGTTGCACAGTCCCTTTCCCTGCTCTTTCTACACTGTCATCTTTGGAAGAAAAGCATCATGTGCAGCCCACACTTAAGGCATAGAGAATGAAGCTCTTCTTCATTCAGGGTGGAATATTTATATACATTTGAATTATTGGCCCAGGAATTCTCCACCATTTGTTAATTTATTCAATCATTTATTTATATTGATAAGGACTAATGGATTTTACATTTTGGGGTATCATCCAATGTTACTTTATTTTGTTGCTCAAGGCACCCCTGTTTGGATTTGGGAGCTCTTTCTGTTGACTCCTGTGTCTCTTTGACATACCCCATCAATGCATGTTTGTGTGTGTGTTTAGCACTTCCTTACTGTCAGACTACAAGATATCGCATGCTCAGCTTGTGTATTTCCTTTTCAATCCTAGAATCAGCCATTTCTTCAAGGAGCCGTGGTTCCTTTTACCAGAGAACGGTATTAGAAACTGTGATGTGGAAAATGGGTGTGCTTCTTGCTACTAGAGCATTATTGTTGGTGTCATAGCATCTGACATAGAAATCTGTGTGCACACACTAACCCATGTATATCTATAAATATTTCAATATGCAACCATCTGTGTCTGTATCAAGCACATCTGAGTGAAATGTGAATTTATACGGGTTTTCCAACCCTAATGCATTACCACATGGATCTTCTAACCTGCTCACTTTTCTTATCTGTAAACTCCTATCCCAACAATGACAAGTCTGGCTCCCATGAGCTGCCATCTGTTTACTTAAATGTGTGATACTAATATACATGTATGTGTGTGTGTGTATATATATATATATACCTACAAGATTTTTCAATGTCTTTTGATGGCTTCTTAGTTGATAAATCAGTTAAATAAATGACTAAAATAAGTTAAATAAGTGACTACAATATAGTGGACTTATATATGGATGATGTGTGTTTTCACCTGCTGTAGTTATCATGAGTACATGAGGTACTACAAGACACCTCAGTTTACTATTATTCCGTTTTTCATTTGCTTTGCGTTTTCTTGTAGCAGATTTTCTGATACTAGAGTCCACAGGTACCTCTTCTCTATTGGTACGAATTCAGGGGTCTGTGAATCTCCTGAGAAAAGATGCAGAATTCAGATGTATACACACAGGCATTAACAGGAGCTATGTGTTTTATTTATTTCAAAACTGTATTCTGCTAATATCTATATTTATACTAAAATCATACTAAAGCTATTTTGTGATAACAAATCTTTTTTCCCATTTATTTATTTTACTGCATTTTAGGTTTTGGGGTACATGTGAAGAACATGCAAAATTGTTGCATAGGTACACACGTGGCAGTGTGATTTGCTGCCTTCCTCCCCATCACACACATCTGGCATTTCTCCCCTTGCTATCTCTCCCCAGCTCCCCACCCCCAACCTTCCCCCCCATTTCCCCCAACTGACCCCAGTGTGTAGTGCTCCCCTCCCTGTGTCCATGTGTTCTCATTGTTCAACACCCACCTATGAGTGAGAACAT
>NW_016107364.1:5070204-5074289 GCF_001604975.1 Cebus imitator | reverse complement strand
TAAATGTCTATTAGGTTTGCTTGGTCCAGGTCTGAGTTCAAGTCCTGGATATCCTTGTTAATTTTCTGTCTGGTTGATGTGTCTAATGTTGACAACAGGGTGTTAAAGTATAGCTTATATACTACCAAAAATCTGTTGGTGAATTAAGACTTGCTGGTACTGATCGCTAGAAGAAGCCGTAGCTGCTTGTCGTAACTTTGACCTCCTGTTGCTTAAGTGTGACAGTACAAACTCTGAATGCATTCCATAAATGCTGTTTCATTGTATTTCACCCTTATAGAAATAAGCCTATTTTAAACAATGACATGAAGAATTCATCGATATGCATTAATAAGTTAGTTAACTCAAATTATTGTCTATTACAATGTTCAGAAACGTAAGTGTCTGAGAAAAGGACAAGCGTTCTGGAAGTGGCATCCCTGGAATGAGGATTCAGTGGAGCCCAGGCTTTGATCTCAGCACTGCTGGGAATGGTTTCCAGGACAGCAATTACCTTAAGGACGGGTCAGAGTCCCCGTCTGAGTACAGAATTTTTCCCCTGATTTCAAATTCCTGGTGGATGAAAAAACTACCCTGTGCCAAATCTGCTTATCCTGAACTTAAAATTTCCTCTTTCACAAAATCACAAAAATTTCGTCTCTAATAAACTGTATATTTTCTATCAGTTAAACTTGAATTAAGTGTAGTACCCCAAGTTTTATATGATTGCTATTACCAGAACATATTTTAGTTAATATGTATTTACCATCTAATGGGAGACACATGATTAATAATATAATCCATAATGAATAATTATTTAAAAGCTAAAGGAAATATGACATCAGAGTCAATTCTACAAGTAGATAAGTCTATTGGTTGATATAAAATACTAAACATATTTTACATCAATATAAATTGATAAATATAAAAGTAAATGTATATATTTATAAAAATATTTATTTACATATTTATATAAATATATACATAGTTTATATATTTAATATAAAGTATTAAATATACCTAAAACATAGGGTTAAAACCATATAGTTATAAACCCTCTGAAATGTTCAAAAAACAGAAAAAATATGTATAATATGTAATTATTTAGGGATTAGGAAAAGAGAGATATTACACAATTTCTAAAGCTAACAAAATCATGATATCAAAACTTGACAAAATCTTTAACAGAATAATCTCACTTATAAACACATATGCATATATGCTAGTTTCAGATGTGCATAAATGGTAGTTTCTAAACATACATGCATAAAATACCATAGAGAAATTAGAATTTAATAGTATAGTAGTATTGAGGGTATACAATCTGTCTGAGGAATAGACTGATTATTTCTGATATATGAAAGTCTTTTACTTTAATGTGTTGTATCAATAGATACAAATAAGATAGCTTAAATATATGCAAAATACATTTAGAAAATTTAACAAAGTATGTTTAAGTAAAGCACACAAAATGATAATTTTACCAAATACTTCAAACAAGATACAAGATAGCATTTCAGTAATCTATAGCTTTGTAATAGTTGTTTCAAGACTTTTCTGCTTAAAAATTTCAATGGTATAATTTCTTATAGTGCTCTTAACCAGGAATTAGAGCAGTGAGCTTATTTGGAGCTATAAGAAATAAGATGGACTCTCAACCTTCAAAGTGCTTATCTTCACTTGCCTTCTGATTAGCCAGGTCTCTAGTCTGATTGTCTTACTGCATGGTGACTGGTGTTTAAGATAGAGGAAGCAGAGCTGCCTGGTTTTTATGTCCTGGGCTTTGAAATTCCAGAACATAACTTTTGCCATGTTGTATTCATCAAAGTAAGTCACAACATAAAACCAGATTCAAGCAAAGGGAAAATAGACTCCACTTCTTGAAGTGGGGAAGAGAACAAGCACATGGCTATAGGAGAATATGATGCCTGTCGTAAAAATCAACATCCCTCACAAGCAAAACACATTCACACACTCTGAACATCCAGTTAGTTTACCGATTTTTAAATTAAGGTTTAGATATGAAAGCTTTTCAAGTATAGCTCCTCTCTGTGATCACCTGCAAACTCAAAATATATATTTTCTGCCTCACCACCCCACCCATGCACCTAACAGGAATAGAATGACTGCAATTGATCTGCCCAATCAAAAGGCAAGGAACACAAAAATGCAGAGGAGCCATTGGTCTAATGCAATTCCAAAATCCAACTGGGGATAGGTTTTTAGCGTCTCCTATTCCAGTGGCAGGGGTTGTTCTTTAATGGGGGCACAGCTCTTCTTTGGAGTCCTTCTCTGCAACTCTTGGCTTTGTCTTCTGGACTTTAGCTCTACTTGTTCCATTCTTTTCTATACTCGAATCTCCCATGAATGCAACTGAATTGCTTTCCCAGCTTGTTTTTGGCTGTAGAAAGTTGGATGCTTTTTTTTTTTTTTTTTTTTTTTTTAAACCACGATTTTTCTTTTAAATATAAGCAGATATCCCTCCTTTAAAAACTCTCTGGGCTTCCCATGCATAAAATTATAATGCATTCCATATATTAAAAGTCCCTCCCATAAAACTATATGGGCTGAATTTCTCTTTATATTTGGGCTGTCATTCAGAATGCTGAGGGACAAAACCTTTAAGATTTTCAGATGGCTTTTTAGCTTGATGATAACATCCTACGATGTTACACTTTAAATCTTCCTGAAATTTCAAAAAATGCTGTACAGACACAAACCTATTTAATATTTACATTGAAGTTATATTTTATTTGGAGTCCCCTGGACCCTAGATTTCATCTTTACTTTGAAGCTATCATTTAAAAATTTTTATTTTTATTGTTAGTTTTTAACTTTGAGAAGTTTTTGCTATCCAGAGAAGCTCAAAGTAAGAGACACTTTTATTCTTCAATAGAATAAGTCCTGGTTTGGAAATATTTCTTCTCAATTCTGCTTGAGAACTGAAAAACCTTTTCTGTCTTTCCAAACTTCATCCTAAGCTACTTAAAGAAGCTGAAAGACACTTTCAGTATTTCACCTATAACTCTCAACCTGGTTCAAAATGAGTATCTTTCAAATTTTTCAGCATCACTCCCATTTTAGATACAAAATTTACTGTCCCTTCTCTATTGCCATATAGTAAGTTGCCCCAGAACTTAGTGTATTCAAACATCTTTGTTTTTTTCATCTCTTAAATGATTCTCTCAGTCAGGAATCAGGCAGGGTTCAGTTGTGCTGCTTTTCTGAACTCTGTATGTTTCTGTTGGAGCCACCCAGTCAGCTTCATTGAACCAGAAGCTCAGATAGAACCGGAGCCACCAAGGAGACTTCTCATTGTTCACAGTGTCCTTTCCAGTCCTTCAAGCATTCAGTTGTCTAGACTGGACTGACTTACAAATTGTGGTTGGCTTCCAGGAAGGAGTTTATAAAAGCATGTATTCCAGGCAAAGATTTCTTGAGTAATAACCTACAAGCGCAGGCAACCACAGCGAAAACTGACAAAATCACATCAATTTAAAAGGCTTCTGCACAGCCAAGGAAACAATGAACAAAGTGAAGAGAAACCCATTGAATGGGAGAAGATACTGGCAAACTATCCATCTGACAAGGGATTAATAAGCAGAATATATAAGAAGCTCTAACAGCTCTAAAGGAGAAAAAAATCTAATAATATGGTTAAAAGTGGGCACAATATCAGCATATACATTTCTCAAAAGGCAAGACACACAAATGGCAAACAAGAATATGAAAAGATGCTCAACGTCATTGATCACCAGAGAACTGCAAATCAAAACTACAATGAGAATCGGGGGCAGATGGCCAACCAAGAACAGCACAGGATTGCAGCTCCCAGTGAAAGTGCAGAGGGTGAGTGGACTCCGCATTTCCAGACGGATTTTTATTGCCCATAGACCAGGAGTTTCCCAGATGGAGGAGGACCATGGGTCGCCAGCGCAGCTGTTTCAGCCAGCGTGGCTGTTTCGGCCCACGTGGCTGCTTTGCCCGCACCCTGACCCGGCAGTTCTCCATACAAAAGACACTGGTCCGGGTGCCCTCTTAGCTGGCGATTGGAGCCCTGAGACGGCAGAGTCGCCCATTCATCTGAAATAGCGAGCCAGGCCAGG
>NW_016107364.1:5065705-5068538 GCF_001604975.1 Cebus imitator | reverse complement strand
TAAAAAGGAATGAACAAAGTCTCCAAGAAATGTGGGACTATGTGAAAAGACCTAACCTACGTCTGATAGGTGTACCTGAATGTGACAAAGAGAATGAATCCAAGCTGGAAAATACTCTACAGGATACTATCCAGGAAGACTTCCCCAGCCTAGCAAAGCAGGCCAATATTCAAGTCCAGAAAATACAGAGAACACCACAAAGATATTCCTCAAGAACAGCAACCCCAAGGCACATAATGGTCAGATTCACCAGAGTTGAAATGAAGGAGAAAATGCTAAGGGCAGCCAGAGAGAAAGGTCGGGTTACCCACAAAAGGAAGCCCATCAGACTCACAGCAGATCTCTCAGCAGAAACCCTACAAGCCAGAAGAGAGTGGGGGCCAATATTCAACATCCTTAAAGAAAAGAACTTTCAAACCAGAATCTCCTATCCAGCCAAACTAAGCTTCATAAGTGAAGTAAAAATAAAATCCTTTGCCAACAAGCAAGTACTCAGAGATTTCATCACCACCAGACCTGCTTTACAAGAGCTCCTGAAAGAGGCTCTACACATATAAAGGAACAACCAGTACCAGCCACTCCAAAAACATACCAAATGGTAAAGAGCATCAACACAATCAAGAATCTGCATCAACTGACGAACAAAACAGCCAGCTAGCATCAAAATGGCAGTATCAAATTCACACATAACAATACTATCCCTAAATGTAAATGGACTAAATGCCCAATCAAAAGACACAGACTGGCAAATTGGATAAAAAGCCAGAACCCATCAGTGTGCAGTATCCAGGAAACCCATCTCACATGCAAGGATACACAAAGGCTCAAAATAAAGGGATGGAGGAAGATTTACCAAGCAAATGGAAAGCAAAAAAAAAACCAGGAGTTGCAATTCTCATCTCTGATAAAATAGACTTTAAAGCAACAAAGATCAAAAGAGACAACGACGGACATTCCATAATGGTAAAAGGATCAATGCAACAAGAAGAGCTAATGATCCTAAATATATACGCACCCAATACAGGAGCACCCAGATACATAAGGCAAATTCTTAATGACTTACAAAGAGACTTAGACTCCCACACAATAATAGTGGGAGACTTTAACACCCCATTGTCAATATTAGACAGATCAACCAGACAGAAAATTAACAAGGATATCCAGAACCTGAACTCAGACCTGGACCAAGCAAACCTAATAGACATTTACAGAACTCTTAACCCCAAATCCACAGATTATACATTCTTCTCAGCACCACATCACACCTACTCTAAAATTGACCACATAATTGAAAATAAATCACTCCTCAGCAAATGCAAAAAACGGAAATCATAAAAAACAGTCTCTCAGACCACAGTGCAATCAAGTTAGAACTCAGAATGCAGAAACTAACACAGAACCGCACAGCTTCATGGAAACCGAACAACTGGCTTTTGAATGTTGACTGGATAAACAATGAAATGAAGGCAGAAATAAAGATGTTCTTCGAAACCAACAAGAATGAAGGCACAACATACCAGAATCTCAGGGACACATTTAAAGCAGTCTCTAGAGGAAAATATATAGCAAAAAGTGCCCACATGAGAAGCAAGGAGAGATGTAAAATTGAAACCCTAGCAACAAAATTGAAAGGGCTGGAGGAGCAAGATAAAAAAAACTCAAAACCTAGCAGAAGACAAGAAATAACCAAGATCAGAGCAGAACCGAAGGAAATAGAGACACAAAAATCCCTTCAAAAAATCAATAAATCCAGGAGCTGGTTTTTTGAAAAGATCAACAATGTAGACAGACCAGTAACCAGATTAATAAAAAAGAAAAGAGAGAATAACCAAATTAATGCAATAAAAAAGGATAAAGGGGATATCACCACAGATTCCACAGAAATTCAAACCATCATGAGAGATTATTACAAATAACTCTATGCACATAAACTAGTAAACCTGAAAGAAATGGATAAATTTCTGGACACTTGCCTCCTCCCAAGCCTAAACCAGGAAGAAGTTGAAACCCTGAATAGAACAATAACAAGGCCTGAAGTTGAGGCAACTATTAAGAGCCTACCACCCCAAAAAAGCCCAGGTCCAGATGGGTTCACTGCCAGATTATACCAGACATACAAAGAAGAGCTGGTACCATTCCTTCTGAAACTATTCCTAATAATCCAAAAAGAGGGAATCCTCCCCAAATCATTTTATGAGACAAGCATCATCTTGATACCAAAACCCGGCAGAGACTCAACAAGAAAAGAAAACTTCAGACCAATATTCATGATGAACATAGACGTAAAAATCTCCAATAAAATACTGGCAAGCCGATTGCAACAGCACATCAAAAGCCTTATCCACCACGATCAAGTAGGCTTCATCCCAAGGATGCAAGACTGGTTCAACACATGCAAGTCTATAAATGTAATTCACCACATAAACAGAACCAAAGACAAAAACTACATGATTTTTTCTTCGGCAGAGAAGACGTTTGACAAAATTCAATAGCCCTTTATGCTAAAAACCCTCAATAAACTAGGTATTGATGGAACGTATCTCAAAATAATAAAAGCTATTTACGACAAG
This sequence comes from Cebus imitator, assembly GCF_001604975.1. NCBI lineage: Eukaryota > Metazoa > Chordata > Mammalia > Primates > Cebidae > Cebus > Cebus imitator. The sequence continues at coordinate 5,065,968 of NW_016107364.1, read as the reverse complement.
CCAATAGGCAATATCATACTGAATGGGCAAAAACTGGAAGCATTCCCTTTGAAATCTGGCACTAGACAAGGATGCCCACTCTCACCACTCCTATTCAATATAGTACTGGGAGTTCTAGCCAGAGCAATTAGGCAAGAAAAAGAAATAAAGGGTATTGAAATAGGAAAGGAGGAAGTCAAATTGTCTCTATTTGCAGACGACATGATTGTATATCTAGAAGACCCCATCCTCTCAGCCCAAAATCTCCTGAAACTGATAAGCAA
>NW_016107364.1:5062201-5064350 GCF_001604975.1 Cebus imitator | reverse complement strand
CCGCAATCCCATTACTGGGTATATATCCAAAGGATTATAAATCCTTATACTGTAAGGACACATACACATGAATGTTGACTGCAGCACTGTTTACAATAGCAAAGACCTGTAACCAACCCAAATGCCCATCGACGATAGACTGGACAGGGAAAATGTGGTACATATACACCATGGAATATTATGCAGCCATCAAAAATGATGAGTTCGTGTCCTTTATAGGGACATGGATGAATCTGGAAACCCTCATTCTCAGCAAACTGACACAAGAACAGAAAATCAAACACCGCATGTTCTCACTTATAGGCGGGTGTTGAACAATGAGAACACATGGACACAGGGAGGGGAGCATTACACACTGGGGTCTGTTGGGGGGAAATGGGGGAGAGATGGGGGATGGGGAGCTGGGGAGAGATAGCATGGGGAGAAATGCCAGATATAGGTGAAGGGGAGGAAGGCAGCAAATCACACTGCCACATGTATACCTATGCAACAATCTTGCATGTTCTTCACATGTACCCCAAAACTTAAAATGCAATAAAAAAAAAACTACAATGAGATATCATCTCATACCAGTTAAAATGGATTTTATCCAAAGGTCAGTCAATAACAAATGCTGGTGAGAATGTGTAGAAAAGGGAACCCTTGTACACTGTTGTTGCAAATGTAAATTAGTACAACGCCTATGGAGAACAGTTTTAAGGTTTCAAAAAAACTAAAAATAGAGCTGCCATATGATCCAGCAAACCTACTGCTGGGTGTATATCCCCCACACTGGGAAATCAGTACATCGAAGACATATCTACACTCACATACTTGTTGCAGCACTATTCCCAAAAGCAAGATTTGGAAGCAACGTAAGTATCCATCAACAGATGAATGAATAAAGAAAATGTGGTACATGTACACAATGGAGTACTATTCAGCCATAACAAAGAATAATATTCTGTCATTTGCAACAACATAGATGGAACTGGAGGTCATTATGTTAAATGAAATAAACTAGGCACAGAAGGACAAAATTTTCATGTTCTCATATATTTGTGAGAGCTAAAATTTAAAACAATTGAACTCATAGAGATAGAGTAGAATGATGTTTACCAGAGGCTGGGTAGGATACTTAGGGAGGGATAGTGGTGGGGAAATGAAGATGGTTCATGGATACAAGAAAATGGAAAGAATGAATGAAACCTATTTGCTTATCCAACAAGGTGAATATAGTAAAAAGTAACTTAATTGCCTATTTTAAAATAGCTAAAATAATGTAATTGGATTGTTTGTAAAACAAAGGAAAAATACTTTCCTCATCACAAAAGTGATAAATACCCTATTTTCCATGACGTGATTGTTGTATGAATGTCCAGATCTATCAGATTAGAGATTTTATCTAAACTTTTCATGACAAGCTACAATAATTCATCTTTCATGAAATAATTGATTTTATAAATGTCTGATTAAAGTCTGGATCTGGTGCTTAGATTATTTTTGTGTGAGTGTCAAAGATGACACATTAAATGGCATAAATGGATTACTTCAATAGTATCTTTATGTCTCTGTTTGGGTAAATAATGCAGAAAACAATGTTCTTGGGTCAAAAGTTATACAATCATCCCTTAAAACTATTACGGAATTAATCATATATGGTTAGTGGCAGGCGGTCTTTTTTTTTTTTTTTTCCCTACAGTTGTGTTCATAGTCTGGTGTATTTTGACTTGCGTGAGGGAAAAGATCTGAAATGGACGCCTGAGACCCTCTGTGGTTGTCTTTGCAGTTCTTGGAAGCAGCAGCAGTGTTCAGGTTCTGGGTGGCCCTCTAGAAAAAGAAGGTGGATGTAATAGCAGAAAGCAAATTAAAAATCAGTTGGAATTGGCCAGGCGCAGTGGCTCATGCCTGTAATCCCAGCACTGTGGGAGGCCAAGGCAGGCAGATCACTTGAGGTCAGGAGTTCGAGACCAGCCTGGCCAACATGGTGAAACCCCATCCATACTAAAAGTAATTAGGCGGACATGGTGGTGCATGCTTGTAGTCCCCAGCTACTTGGGAGGCTGAGGTGGGAGAACTTCTTGGACCTGGGAGGCAGAGGTTGCAGTGAGCCATGATCAGAACCACTGCACTCCAGCCTGGGCAACAGAGGGAGACTCCATCTCAAAAA
>NW_016107364.1:5049713-5060726 GCF_001604975.1 Cebus imitator | reverse complement strand
AGACGGAGTTTCACTCTTGTTACCCAGGCTGGAGTGCAATGGCGCGATCTCGGCTCACCGCGACCTCCGCCTCCTGGGTTCAGGCAATTCTCCTGCCTCAGCCTCCTGAGAAGCTGGCTGTTTCCTAATCTTTTAGTATTTGTAGTGGCTTTTTCTTCCTGAGAACATTCAGATTGATATACTGAGATAAATATCTTTCTTTACAATATGTGAGGACCTATTTACACATTTGTAAATTGTTAAATTTGTATATGGCTTTACCTAAGCACAGAATAATGTGAAACTTAGGTTATATTATATATAGATTAATTTTATAAATTATATTTATATGTACATAAAAATATATATGTATATATTAATTTTCTAGAAAATTTGCCCTTTTAGTTAAAAAAACTTAAAGTGCCACAGATTATATTTGGTTTTATGTATCATGTAAATAAAAAGTTTAAAAATAAAACCACAGTGTAGAAGAGTAATTGCATAGTGTTACTTGATGCATAGTAAACTCCCAAGACACTGTGTTGTGAACTGGGTACATAAAAAGGACATTAATTTTTATAATAAGAATATTGCACAAAATCCTAATTTTTCTGATTTTCATAACTCGTATATTATAGACTATCTACTTAACAAAATGTTTTACAAAAACTTGCTGTATTGTACTAGAGAAAACACATTTTTACAGTAATTACAAAGGTTGTAACCCAAGAACTATCTATGAATGTATAATCCTAATAGTTCAGACTTACAACTTGGAATCAACTGAATGCATCTTTTTATTGTAAACTGCAAGGTAAAAGTTTGAACACTCATTTTTCACCCTCATTCAGATGTACATTGGGAAGAGACTCTTATTAATTATGCTTAATCCTTATTTTGGTTTTAAAATTTATTTCATCTTCACAAGGAATGCTCAAAATTGAGATTTAAAAATAGTTTCTATTGTTCAGTTTGTATGTTCAAGAAACAGCAATTGTGATTGCCGCTTGGATGTTTACTTTGCAAACTTTAACGCTCCCTTTCTTTCAGAGTTAGGGTAATGAAACGCAATTCAAGGCAGAAATGGGAGTTATTAGTTCCATTAACACATCAATAAATAGATTTGGTTTTTAGCTTCAAAGTTGCAATAGAGTCTGTAATGCAGGGCCTGTAACGAGCATGTCCTTCATGCATTTTTTTAGGCTGCCATTCATAATGATGTCAGCTAGCATTACTCACTTTTGCTATCATTCATAACCTACTCGCAAAGAACAATGGGTAGGGTGGAAGGTGAAATTTTTTTTTTTTTTTGTCCAAAACTAACTGGAGTTGTGTATTATTATGTATTTCTTTTGACTGTGGACATGTATGTACTTTTCTTTTACATGCATAATATGTATGTATATTTTTAAGTTGCTTCTGTTTGCTATTAATATTCAGTTTTAAGATTGCAATTCTATTATAATAGTTTCTAAAATATTTCTTTAGAAATAGCCAGTTGGTATTAAAAAATTCCAGATTCTTTACATTATATAGAAAGTGGTATTTTCTATTATTGAGATTGGAATCTGAATTCTCTAGTGTAACGTCTCCATTTATGAACAGTCTAGCTTTCAATATTTAGGTAAGAAACAAGTTGATCTTTTAGTAGCAGTGACATATCTGTAAATAATCTGTCATGTGGAAAGTTAAATTAAATATGTTTTCTCAATTAGATATACTATTTCTCATTTCCCAGAGTAAATGAGAAGACTGAGACAACTTTATATTTCTTGCTTAAGTAAATATATTTCTATGATTGACGATCATTTCTCTTCTCTTCAAATAAAAATAACTGTGAGGTAATAAACTACTTAAAATTCAAAGGCAGTAGGATGATACTTTCTTTTTTTTATCTTTCCTAAAAAATGTAGCAAAACGTAATTTGTCCAGAAAAACATGTATAACAAATACAAAGAACATTAAAACTCCTAGTCAATTTCATTGTATATTTTTCTGGGAAGAAAATGCCAATGATCATCCCAGGTCTCTGAGTGAAAACTCAACTCATGAATGGGTATGTTCTTTTTAATTTATTACTCATGACATGGCAGTTCACTGATGCTCTCGAGGATTCAATAAAATATAATTTTATTAAGAGTAGTAGCTGCTAAATTTGAAGTTTCAATAAATAATTTTCTTTGGTAAGATACTTGACATATAGCTACAAATTCAAATTGAAGAAGTAAAACAACTAAATATTCTTAAATTTTGTAATGTATTGCCAAGGTACTTGATTTATTTGTGGTTGAATGAGTTTTGATGTATATCATCTATATCTTAATTTCCCAGAAGTATCATTTATGTGAACCATAATCTGTAAGAGAAATGACTAACCTTCAAAAAATTATTTTAAGGTATGGTTACAATTACATGTATCTAAAATGTACATCAGATCTCACAGAATAAATGCACAAATATTTTAAAGCATTATATTGTATGTGATATTTCTCTTTTGACTCTTTATATCATAATAATTCTTTAAGGTCTAGGATAGATCTTTCCATTTCTATCCATCACAGCCATTAGTAGTACATTTATTGAGCAATATAATTTAGTGTTCATGTACATGTGCTCTGGAGTCAACATCCCAGCTCCTCCATTAATAGTTGTGACCTTAAGCTAGTTACTTACCTTTCTGTATCTGTTTTCTCAGTCACAAAATGGGGAAAATGATAGCATCTATTTCATAAAATTGTTGAGAGGATTCAATATATTAATAAGAGTAAAATATTTTGAAGAGTGGTACCTAGTGTTTTTAAATTGTGAATTGCTACTGTTATTTAATTCTATCAAAACCCTATGGGTTTATAATTTTAGTTTTTCATTGTTTAGATTAAAAAAAACAAATCCTGAGATTTGGAAAGCTTAATTAACTTGTCCAAGGTGACATATCTTGTAAATATTGTAACCTGCATTATAACCCAGACTATCTGATTCAAAGTTCATGAATTTTGGATCAGATAGTCTGGGTTATAAATTTAAAAAAAAAAAGCATGGGTTTTATTTCTATGCTATATGTTCTCAATCTATATGAACTCTTCCTGGCACCTCCACCTCTGATTATTCACATGTCTTTTTCCTAAATTTTCAATCACTGATACAGTTATAGCACAATTTAGGACTTGCATAGATACCTATGTACTGCTTTATAAACATTATTCTATGTGTTTTTGTTTCATCTGTCCAAACAGATTAGAAGTTTGCAAAAGGAATGGGTTGGATTTTAAATAATACAATACTTCCAGAGCATGTAATATAGTCCTGAAAGACTGGCATTTGCTCAATAAATGTCATTTAATTGGAACAACAATGGAAAGATGTGTTTTAGAAAAATGCACAAATTCAAATACAAAATTCTGCAGAAATTTTCTGAAATGCTGTCAAATATGTACAGCACAATTATGTTTTTCCTCAATCAGCAGGTGTTTTCTATTTCACTCCTTATAGTTTTTGATACGTAGATTAAAGTTTGACAAGAGGATCTCTGCACAGATGTAACAAAAGAAAAAAGTACATTGGGTTAAAAGAAAGAGGTATAAGAATGATGCCAAAAAGGTGTGTGTAACAATTTAACTGCATAGCACAAATGGTGTTTAAAATCTGTGTTCCCTCTGGTTTCCATGTCTAAGAGTGTTTCATAAAATTAGAGTTATTTGTAATATTTATAAATGATAAAATGATAGTCTGGAAAGAACATTTGTGTTCTAAATTTGAGTATAATAAATATGGAATACATTTATTCAGGGAAATCTAGAATAAAATGTGCTTCCTTGAATTTAAGAGGTATGACCTTGTCTATAAAAGGAACAAATGTTATCTTGTTTGAAGTAGCTGTATATTTCTTATATTTTGCATTATAAAGGCAATAATCCAAGACTATGGTGGGACTATCGAGGTCATTAAGAAGCCTAAGTAGCAGCAATCTCTAACTTAACCCACATCTTGAGCTTTGGGTAGGTGTCTACGTTTAGCAGCAGTTTTCAAGGAATGAGGTGAGGATCAGAGTACAGTCAGAGAGAAAGTGAAAAAGTAATTTGAACACAGATATTTCTAACAGTATATGCTAAATCTTTTTTATTAGAAATATTTTAATAAGGCCATGAAGAAATGTAATTTTGATAAACTATGACTATTAATGTACATGATTCTACTGCATTAATGTATACACACATATCAAATAGGATCTATTTCCTTAAGTCTCTTTTGAAGATAATAAGATGCTACAGTGTTAAGCAAACAATTTTATCCACATTTCAGTGTGCAAAGTAAATAAAATTAAAGTATGATCTTGATTGTAGTGGACATTCACTCATTACAATATGTAAAGCTCCTCACTGAGAAAGCACATTTTCTTCGTCAACAAGGAGGTTCAATGCTATAAAAATGACAATACTTCTAAAACTGACCTACCTCTCACAAAAGGAACAGTAAATCTCACTCAACAATTTTTTTACAACACGAAATTCAGCCATTAACATTGTTTTATAGGCCAGTAAAATGTCTAATATGTGCTCCAATAAATAGCCAAACATAATCAAGGGAGGAAAATATTCTTTACTTACTTAAATTGTAGTACTTCTCCCTTGATAAAAAAAAAAAAAATCACCTTACACTATCGCCTTTTAATGTTATAGTATTCCATAATGCATCTGTTAAAGATATAATTTGAATACATATAAATTATGGTTTTATTAAAATCTCATACATTTATTGATGTCTTGGATATCCAACCCTTCACCAAAGAGTTAAGGTAGCAACTGAAAAAAGCAAATCAGTAAAATAGAAATTTTGGCCGTGTGTGGTGGCTCAAGCCTGTAATCCCAGCACTGTGGGAGGCCGAGGCGGGTGGATCACGAGGTCAAGAGATCGAGACCATCCTGGTCAACATGGTGAAACCCCGTCTCTACTAAAAATATAAAAAATTAGCTGGGCATGGTGGCGCGTGCCTGTAATCCCAGCTACTCAGGAGGCTGAGGCAGGAGAATTGCCTGAACCCAGGAGGCGGAGGTTGCGGTGAGCCGAGATCGCGCCATTGCACTCCAGCCTGGGTAACAAGAGCGAAAATCGTCTCAAAAAAAAAAAAAAAAGAAATTTTAAGAGGATCAACTAAAAATAAGAGAGAAGCTATGTAAAGATTTGACTGCCAAAAGAGGTAAGATTAAGATGAGATATAGCCAGGGGATAAAGAAACACTCAACTTCATTTTTGCCTTTAATTCAATGCTAGCCTTCTTCAAATAAAATTTCTTACCCCAAGTTTGCTCCACGTATAAAATTTCCCATCTTTACCTACCCTGAAACTACTGGTTTTGTGTACTTACCTCTACACACAGATCATAAATTTTTTCCTGCGCCAGAGATGTGCTGCCTGTCCCTGCCTTTCCCACACAACATGGAGAAAATACCTTCCCTCCTCACACAACCTGAATCCGCACCACTGTCTGCTCAGCCGTGGAATGTCTCCAACCAGCAAATTTCTCTCCATTTTCTGCATCCATAGCCCTTTCTAAGAAGGTTTCTTCTGTATTTCACTTTTCCTGAAGCCTCTCTTTCCTCATAGACGTTAAATTCCTTCCACCTCTCTCAAATCTGATTATTCTATGTTTCATGTTCCCGAGAGTCACAGTCCTTTACAGTTCAGTTAACACATTTGAGTCTATTTTATTATCTTTCCATTACATTATAAAAAGACATAATGGTGGTGACACCTGGGGAGGAGTTTGTTTTCCATTGCTGTTGAAAATAATACCACCATTTGGCAGCTTAAAACAACATCCATCTATTATCTCATAATTCTACAGGTCAGAAGCATCAAAATTCTGGTGGGCTCAATTGGGTATGGTGCTTAGCATCTAGTATGAGAAAAATTGGAGTTCAGAGAGTCTGGGCTATTATTTAGAGGCTTCTGTCTGCAGTGTTATGAGGTTCCCATTACCTTACCGGCTGTCAGCTGGGGGGACAACCTCATATTCCAAAGCTGCCCATACTTCGTTGCTGGTGGTGTTCTCCTCCATCAAAACCAGACCCTCATGCTTTGAGTTTCTTGGAATCCCCTTTATGCTTCTGAAGGCTTGTGTGATTACTCAGGCACTCCTGGATATTTCTTTAAATCAGCTGATGAGTAACCTTAAGCACATACCCCTTTTGCCTTATAAGATGACATATTTGCAGTCCTGGGGTGAGGATGAAAGTGTCATACTCCTTAGCCACTCTCATTCACTGTCGAATAATTTTCACTCCTTAGTTAGAGGCTGTGTTGCCGTGCCACACCCCACTCCTCCATCCCAAGCCTGAGCTCTGTCCCACACCAGGTCATCGCCAGAGCCTCAGCCTCTTGGCTTCTCACCCACACTGAGCTGGTCTTCACTGGTGCCTGAGCCTTCCTGGCTGCATGGCAACCACACAGCGCATGTCCTCCATGTTGGGAATTCATTCTGACTCTAACATCTTATGCCCTCGTGTCTCTCACCCCACTACATTTCTTTCAGCTCCCCCAGGCCTCCAGTGCCTTCAATCTTCTTTAAGCTGAAACTGTTCCCTTTCATGTCTAGTAGTCTCTTCATTTAACCATGCTATGGCCCATATTCTAACCCTTCCATTCCAAAAATGTTTCATTTTTCATTATGCAATGAAATCCTCCTTGAATCCAGGTAGATGTCCTCTTCACAACTGTACCAGCTTGTTCACTGCTGTTTACAAAGAGTCCATGGAGTGCAGGTGGACAACAGTAATGAGACAAGGTGGGCTCCAGGTTCCAGCAGGGTCTCCGTGCTGCTGTGCCAGCCTCCTGTGTCCCCTGCTGAGCTTTCCTCCCATGCTGCAGAGTGTGATTGAAACTTGCTCCATTCTTTTCAAAGCCCCAGGTCGGTCACCTTCTCCTGTACTAGTGACAGATCCCCTGGTTTTCTGTTACAGGTCCTAATAATATGATCTAATCAAAGGGTGCTTGTTTCTTAAAAATCTTCTAAAATCTACAGTCTAATATAACTTTTGGGAGAAAAAACTAATAAGAATAAGAATTGTTCTCTGATGAGTTAGAAATAATAATCTTCCTAGTTGTGTATTTTACATTTATTTGTAAGCAGTTTAGTATTCCTTTAAGTGAATCCATTTTGCCCCTTTGACAAAAAAATACAAAAATTTAATTAGATAGAATTAATAAGACCTAGTATTTGATAGCACAGAACGTAACTACAGTCCACAATAATTTATTGTGCACATTATAATAACTAAAAGAAGGTAATTGAATTATTTGTAACCCAAAGAAAGGATAAATGCTTGAGGCGATAAACATTTCGTTACTCATAGTATTATACATTATATTCCTGTATGATAATATTTCATATAGGAAATGTGTATACCCATAAATATGTATACCTACTTTTTTCCAAAAAGATAAAAATTAAAAGATTGCTTAAAAGGTTCAAATTGTCTAATCCCATATATATGGAAAGGACTATAAATACAAGAGATTCCCAAAGTTTGTTTTTGTTTTGTTTGCTTGATTTACTAACATTCAGTTTTTAAAAAAGCAAAATGTCTGTATTAACTTAAAACATAAAGACAAAATGAATTTACATCTTAAAAATTAATGGGTTAAAAACTAAGTAACAAAAAAAAAATAAAAACTTCACTAATGTGTCAGAAAACATTGAAAACAAAACATAAAAACAAAATCTCCTCTTGATGAGGTAAAGACCTTCAGGTCATGGTCGTAGATAGCTCATTTCTTTTCAAGGTCGTGGGGTGATTGGATGAATAGTTTTCATAGCTGGGTAAACCTTGCTGGAGACAACAGTATTGCGGGAGATTGTTCATACCTGCAGATTATATTTAATTCTGTCTCCTCCTGTTGCATATGTTTCATTAAATAAAGAGGAATAAAAATCCGAATATCTTTCACCAAAATAAAGAGAATCACAACTTGAAAGATACATTTTTTAGTCCCTTTCACTGCATCCTTCCCTTTGTAAATTGGTTGAGGAATGAGCATGAATTTCTGAATTCTTACTTTAGGACTATTCACTTACAGGGTTTTAGTCAAAATTAAATTTGGATCTGTCCGGTACTGCAGAAGTAAAAGACGGTCCCTTCAGTTGAGAGAGAAAACGCATCGCTCACGTGCTGTCATGCTGGACAACAGAATGTTTTCCATGGCGTTAAATAGGAACGCCATGAACTGCAGGAGCTGGGAGAAACTTACGGTCATGACTACACGACTTGGCACATGCAGCCACCATGGATTCAGAGCTCTTATGGGCTCTTCCCACTGGGATATGTGTAAGCAGAAAAAGATCTGACTTTACAGTTGATGCACCAAATACCTGTGAAATGTACTCCAAGGGCAGTCAGTGCCTTAAGGCCCATCTGCCCCAGCATCTGTCTTGACTCCTCTTCCAACCTCCAGGGCACACATGGAAACTCATTACTTGGGTCGTATGGTGTGTTCTCAGGCTTTTTCTCTGTTCTTGTATTTTTGCGTACCCAGAGAGACAAAACAGACAGAGAAAATTGGAAGGCCTAAAAAGAACATTATTATCTTTACATCAACATTATTAACTGGGCAGTGAGGGGGAGGGAGGGTAAAATTAGCTTGCTTAGGAAAATAAATGTTTACAAGTGAAATGCTTGTATTGGGTGAGGGGCTAATAGAAACCTGGGCGGGTCTAATTGAGTTATTTCTAACTTACAAATAGGAAGAGACTTTATTTGATGACAAAATCCAAAGAATAGTGGAGGAAAGATTTCTGATGGAGAAATTAAGAAAACACAGATTGATGTGATTTTCTCCTTTTTTCGTGTTTTTATTACTAAATAAATTATATTCCCTGTTTTTCTCAGTGAGGCTAGTATTGTAAAATGATTAATCTTCGAATTTTAAGGTCTCTGTTTGATAATTTCTCCAATATGGGGCTCCTATAGAGTCTATTCCATAGTATATTGAAGATAGCAACTAATGACACACTTCATTAAGAACACTTGATGGTGAATCACTTAATAACAGGTTTTCATTTCCTGTCATTGCTAAAAAGCATGAAAAAATTTAAAATACAGTCCATATACCCATGACACATGGCCTTCCTGTAGTGCTTATCTAGATATAGAAAAGCATATGAGAGTTAATGAACTCCCAAAACTCAGGCTCAGGACAAAGAAGACAGAATATCAATCTTAAGCATACTAGAGCAGTTGTGAAAATGCTACAGTTCTGGTAGCCGGTTACTTCCATATCCCTGTAGCTCTTTGCTAGGCTGCAAACAACTGTTTTTCTTGCTGAGTTTGGCACCTCCCTCTTGTCTTCTGAAGCAATCCTTCCTCCTTGACTTCTGTGATCCTGAGCTCCCGCAGCCCTCTTTGTAGCTTTCTGACACTCCCTTCTGTCTCTTTTCCTTCATCCTTATCTTCTTTCCGCAGTGTAGATGCTGGTGTTCAACATGGGTGCTGGCCTCTTTTTTTGCCCTTTCTCTTCTTTCTCCCTGGAAGCTTTCTTTCACTCACACTTCCACTTCAGGGTACGTTAGCCCTTCAAATGTCTGACAAGCTGAAGATGAAACTCACCCTTTGCCCGCTTCCTTCCTCACTTAACTAAAGATAATTCTTCCTTTTTGGTCTTCCTTGGGATTAATGGTGGCCTCTTTATCCAGCCAATCGTTTAGACTGAAAATCTTGACATCATCATAGACTTGTCTTCATTTGCCTCTGAAATGATTGCAACGAAGGTCTCCTGCTTTGCATTCTACATGTTTCTGAGTTCCATTTCTGCCTCTCAAACTTCACTGTTGTTGGCTGAGATGAACTCCTCTCCCATTAGGCTTTTGCGCCCTCTGCTTCTAATATAAAATATCCATTATCATTATTGTTAATTTTGGTTATACTAATTTCCTAATATTGTCACTATTACTGAAATCTGTATGTATTCTGTTACTTTTGGATCAAATTTCAGTATCTTCAGTGTAATCTGTATGGACTATCGTTTGTTTCTAATTGTGATCATTATTTATTGCTATATTTATACCAATGTTTAGCAGGTTAAAGCAACAAACATGTACCATCCCATGATGACAAGGATCCAGGCATGGCCAAGCTAACTGCCTCTGCCTCAAAGTCTCACAACAAGCAACCAGGTTGTCCACCAGCCTAGAGCTGTCTTAAAGTTTTCTTTCTTTTTGGTTTTTGGCAGACCTCATATTCTCACTAGGTAGTTGTTGACCAGTGTATTAGTTTCTTGCCACTTTGATCTCATTGTGGCTGTCGAAAAATGGTGTCTTCTTTTTCTGAGAGTTAAAATTCTAAAAGAGAGAGGGAGGGGCAAAATAGAAGTCACAATATTTTCATGTGCAAGTGACATCATTTTTGCCATATTCTATTTTTAAGAAGAAAGTCACTAGTTTTAACCACAATAAAGAGGAGAAGATTTTTAAAAAGATATTAATACCAATAGGGGGGATAATTTGGGTCATTGTAGAGGCTCTCGACTACTTTCAGAAACTAGTGTAATGTCTTGTTACACCGTTTGTTGTCTGGCTTTTGTAGGTAGATATTTAAACATATTTTAGTGTTTTTTTTTAATCTCTTTATATATATATAATCTTTTCTTTCTGAGACTTTTTTCTTTTCTTAGCCAGATTTGAAGAACTGATATTGACACTTCAAATCTAGTTTCAGGTAAAGCTAAAAGTTTCAGGTATAAGCTCCTTTATAAGACATTCCTTAAATTCTCATCATTTTATGTCTTCTGTATATTTTATGTTTCTTTATTACTGTATATGTTACATTATGCTGAATTTATTAGTTTATGAGTTTCTCAAAAGATTGTAAGTTTATCAAAATGATGGGCTCTCTTACATTCAATGTTCATTGAGTAAACATCAGTGAATTATAAAATGAATAATTTTTAATTGATCAAATTAACTAGAGCATAATTTTCATGATTCATTCTATCTAAATTAGGATGTAACACTGTTGAAATACTGTTACTTCTTTTTTTTTTTTT
>NW_016107364.1:5044119-5048770 GCF_001604975.1 Cebus imitator | reverse complement strand
TCTTATATTTTTTCATTTTCTCTCTCAGCACTTTCCACTAATCTTCATTTTATGTGTATAAATTTCTTCCTGGTGTAATTTATCTCATTTTGCACAAAGACATCAAAGAAACACTTCTGAGAATTTGCTGAGATCAGGTAGGGAAATAACTGTTTTCTAAAATTAAAAATGCTTAATCATGTTCTAGAGATTTTCAAGGTTAGAATTCTAAATATATAAATAAGATGTCATGCGATATTTAAAAGCTTCCCTAAGGATATTACATAATGTCAACAAAAACATTAAGATGAATATTGCATAAAAGCTTTCCCTAGGAAACCAAAAGGTGATGATGATATAAGGATAATTATAGAGAGGGATTCCTATATGTTTAGCATAAATGTGGCTGCTAAATGAAATCTTCTACACACATTTCATAAAAGTTATACAGATAAATACAGACAACGTATACTATCATTCAAAACTCATACTAAGAGGATAATTTATAAATAGAGAATGTGATAAATCCTCATTTACTGGTAATTTGAAAATATACTCCTGAGGCCAGCAGAGGTGTTTCTAAAACAATTATCAGCAATATAATTGGGGGAAGTTAAGCAGAAGATGATTAGAAGTGACACATGATGGAGAAGCACAAATATACTCAGTGTGTGGGGGTGGATTTCACTCCTAGAAGGCTGCCCCAACATGAGTGACAATGGAATAAGAAGAACAGGTTTGAGAGTAGTACTGATGATTATGGACTTGGAAATTGTGAAGGACCAGAGATGCCTGTCTTAGAAATGAAAGGTCCTGGGAGAGGAAGAGCATTACTTACAGACTTAGAAGGGAATATATTAAAACAAAGTGACTCCAAGAAAGATTGTTTTAAAACAGAGATTGTGTAAAAAGTTACAAGAAGATAGACTCTCTATAGATGCCATTTATTTAATAATGTGCCTCACAATACCAACAGAAGAGAGTAGTTTGAATAAAAAATGAATTAAGCTACTTAAACTTTCCCATCATAAAACTGTTAGAATACTTTATTTTGCTTAAAAAGGAATATTCCTGTATATAGTAATGAGTAGGAAGTCTAAATCTTCATTTAATCAAAGCTATGAGAAGAAAACAGAAAGTGAAGAGAAAACATTGATGAAAATACTCAAAGAAAGAAAAAAATATATAAAGCAAGGAAGAAATCTGGAGCACACAGATGAAAAAATGTATAGCTTAATCATTTAAATAAACAACCGTCATATAGAAATATAAATTAATAGGCATAAATTTAAAATAGAAATGGATGAACAACAAAAGGTATAAAATTGGAGTAGAAAAAAGTCAGAAAGATGTTAAAGAAAAAGAAAAAAAAATACCAGAAATGAATAACAAAATGTAATCTGTAAATAAGGGAATCAACACATATACAACATAAACATGTATTAAGGATCCTTTCTTTTGGATACACATGCAGCATGGGATTGCTGGATCATACGTTGCTACTATTCTTAGTTTTTGAGAAACCACCATACTGTTTTCCATGGTTGCTTTACTAATTTACATTCCCACTAGCAGTATATGAATGTTCCCCTTGCTCCATATCCTCAGCAGCCTCTGTTATTTTTTTTTTTTGTCATTTTAATAATAGCCATTTTCACTGGAGTGAGATTATAACACTCTGTGACTTTGATTTTCATTCCCCTGATGATTAGTAACGTTGAGGAGCATTTTTTCTTATACCTGTTTGCCATTTATGTTTCTTCTTTTGAGATATGTCTATTCAGACCCTTTGTCTATTTTTAATTGGGTTGGTTGGTTGTGTTTTGCTGTTGAGTTGAGTTGCTTACATATTCTGGTGAAATACTTTGTCAGTTGAAGAGTTTTCAAATATTTTCTCCCATTCTGTGTGCTGCCTCTTTGCTCTATAGTTTCCTCTACTGTGCAGAAGCTCTTGAGCTTGATGTAATTCCTTTTATCTATTTTTGCTTTTGTTGCCTGTGCTTTTGAGATCCTCGCCCATATCAATGTTTTGTAGAATTTCCCCAATATTTTCTTCTGGTAGTTTCATAGTTCAAGGTCTTACATTTAAGTCTTTAATCCATTATGAGTTGGTTTTTCTATACAGTGAGAGATAGGGATTTAGTTTCATTCTGCCGGATATGGCTATCCAATTTTTCCAGCACCATTTATTGAAGAGAATGACCTTTTCTTGTGTATGTTCTTGGTGTCTTTGTTGAAAATGAGTTGGCTGTGAAATGAAAATAAATGAAGAGATTTATTTCTGAGTTCTTTATTCTGCCTTGGTCTATGTGTCTATTTCTATCCCAGTAGAATTCGGTTTTGGTTACTACAGCTTTCTAGCATAATTGGAAGTCAGGTAGTATAATGCATCCAGCTTTGTTTTTTGTTGTTTTGTTTTTTTCTTCAAGATTATTTTGGCTCTTCTGGGTCTTTTGTGAGTCCCCATAAATTTCAGGGTTATTTATTTCTGTGAAGAATGTCATTGGTATGTTGGTAGAGATTGCATTGAATCTATAGATCATTTTGGGTAGTATGGACATTTAAAAATATTAGTTTTTCCAATTTGTGAGCACAGAATATCTTTTCATTATTTTTGCATTCTATTTCGTTCTTTCATCAGCGTTTTATAACTTTTATTGCAGAGATCTTTTCCTTCTTTTGTTAAATTTATTCCTAAGCATTTTATTTTTGTGTAGCTATTATAAATGAGATTGCTTGGCTGATTTCACATTGTTCACTGTTGGCATATAGAAATGCTACTGAATTTTAAATATTTTATGCCCTGAGTAGTTTGTTTTTAACACAATATGAATTTAGGTAATGTAAAAGGCTGATTCTTAAGAAGCAGATTGCCATTTAAAAAACTAGGGTTTGTATTATAAACCGTCTTTCAATAAAGTGAGATATCAGAAAAAAAACATTGTATCATAACATATCTATCATATTCTCTTCCTTGAACATCCAATTTTTAGTATAAAATGACTTGCCTTGTGAAACTCTCAACTACTCATTGGAATGACTTGCTATTCATAAACCTTGGTTCCCTATTGAGTCATTTATTGAGTTGGCTATGCAGAATTCCCTGACCCTCCTGTCTTTCCAATTGCCATTATTCTAAGGCAAAATGTCATCATCAGGAGGCTGAATTTTGCCCCAGCCTGCATTGCTAGTCATACTCTGCTTTGGGGGATTAAAGCTGTACCCACACGAGCCTTAATTCCCCCTTTCTTGCTTTATCTCAGTTGATTTCCTGTATTTAGAATGTCTCTCCTCATCGCCACTTGAATGGTACCTTCTTTTCATTCATTAAGTTATTATTAAAGGATCTCTTCCTCCAGGATGTTACTATAATCCTGTGAACCAATCTTTTTCTCTTCTTCTGCAGAATGTAAAATAATATATGATATGACTCTGAGAAATTTCTGGAGTGCAAAATGGATGACTTGATACTATAAACAGATTTATTTGTGTGTCTCTAGTAAAAAATATGTAATAAAAATAAAATAATAAAATGTGATAAAAATGAAATCTTACTACTTGACTAAAAAATAACAAATGTTATCTTATTAATTTATATTAATATTTTTAAAAAATCTTAGGAATTTGAGAGACAAAATATTACATATGTTATCCTTTATTTAATGTGTCATGGTTATAGAACAGAATATAAATAATGTCAGTGATCTGGACAGTAAAAAAGTTGTAAAGAGAAAAACATTGCATGGGAGGTGTTAAGGAGATGTAGTAAGCCACAATATCTTTATTTTACACAATGGGGAGACAAGAAATTACAACTAAAACTGAATCAAAATGACATAGAAGATTAAGTATGTAATTTTAAAAATGCAAACATAAACGATAGATGAATATAAAACAAAATTGTATCAGCTTGTGGGCCGGGAGGAGAAGGAAGGTAGAAAGTAATTTGTGTAAGCAAGATGCTCATCTTTCAAAAACAGCCATGCACATGCATTATGTAAAGCTGACACATAGGTAGAGCTGTAAGGTACTTTTAAAATCATGGAAGTCATTACCCAGAAACACCAAACATCAAAACCATCATACTCAGCAGTCTTTGCAGACAGACTCGAGGGTGCTAAAGGGCAGAGTAGAGAGCCATGCTGTTCTCTAGAGCTTTTGATTTTTTTAAATTGTGTACTTTAATAAAATAAATAAAACATGTTGTTGCATTTCTCTCTTTCAAAAAACGTCCTGCATATCTTTGTTATACTATTTCTTTCCATTTATTTATGGAAGAAACAAGCTGGCTTATTTCCTTGGCAGAAATAAAATCAATAATTATTCTTGATAACTGTTTCTATCTGTAAATTATGATATCAGTTAAGAAAAAAAATTTTGGTTAATTGAATCTGATAAGATTTATTTGTTTGAGGCAGTGTAGTAGAGTGGACAGAACTCATATTTAAAAACAGATGCTATTCTAGGCCTTGTTATTCACTGATTATATTATTTTATTACCAGTTACTTAAACTTTCTGAGCTTGTTTGCATTTGTAAATTGAGTTGATAACTAATTCACAGGGTACTGTAAAGATTAATAGTGATAATCTAAGTAAAGTGTCCTTTCCTAATTACCATTCACAAAACATTAGCTTTCTGATATCCTTTTTTTTTTTCCCCATTTATTTATT